>NC_066572.1:9778222-9840722 GCF_024679095.1 Eriocheir sinensis
AAGACACATGAAATGGAAAAAAAAATCTTAAGGAGCCAAAATCTTGAAAATTTGTTTTTTACACAAAAAAAATTCACAAAATCGACAAAACGTCTGACAGTCTTTTGTAAGGTATCAATATAATCTACAACTAAACGGCAATTTTTCTCATTTTGTACATTTTTTAAAATGTAAAAAGAAAACGGGAGAAAAAGTGGAGAAAATTATTAGTGAAAATAAATTTCAATTTTTTTAAGCCAGAACAAAAAATGAAAAAAATTACAAAATGATAAATGTAGATCTATACACAAAGTTTCTATGGTATATTTTTTTCAACTAAAGTCTGTGAAACAAAAATAAGATTTTATGCTTTGTTTGAGTCTCCTCTACACATTCACCCAAATTTCACAAAATTCACAGAATGTCATACACTTACACCAACAAACAACATACTAAAATTTCAAAGCCATAGGACATACTGTGTGCCCAGGAGGGACCCCCCCGGGCGCCCTCCTTAACCCGAGAACGTTGGCAGACCCTTTTTTAGGCTTTCACGAGTCGTGGCTGTGGTACGGTGGACCCTAAAAAGGGCTCGCCATAAAACGCCTAATTCGAGCTAATTGTAGGCGGTGGTGGCATAGCGCAACCCTACGGTCTACGGCCTACGGGTTAATAAGGCAGTGAGGCCGCTGATTGGGTGAGCGCCGGCGATGACGTCATTGGACTCCCAGCGAATCACAAGCGTGTTTTCAGAGCTCAGCCAATCGTAAGGCTTCATCTGTGGCTTTAAAATGACCCGTTCTCTCTTTCTGTTTTCTTTCTTTTTCCAAGGTACGTATTTTGAGATAACAAGGGAGTAAAGGAGGAAAAAAAGTGAGCTCCGGGGGGCAGCATGACCCAATTATAATGGCACCACTATAAACAGTTGCCTGCGCCATGACAGGCTCGGGGCCGACCATTAGGCTCAGATGGATAGTTTACCGGCGCCATAAGCCACATAAAAAAATTAAAAAAACTCCACGGGTCGGAACAAATAAGCGCTTTTTCAGTGTTTTCAATACCTTGAGTTTCGCGACCCTCGAGTTTAGCGCTACACCTTCGGAACGAAGCGAGCACGAAACTGGAGAGGGTACTGTAGTCATAACATAAATACTGGCCTAAGGCAAAAACCTTCTCTTTCATCGTACTTTTATTTATCCTCAAATGTACACATTTCCATTTTTTGTGGGTAATAAATAGCCATAGGAAGAGTGGTGGTTGGCCCAAGCCCGACGTGGTGCAGGCAAGTGTTTATACTGGCGCCGTCTATTCTTGGCTCATGCTGCGCCCGGAAGCTCATTCTTGATTTCCCTTTGACAGTTCCTTTAGAGTCCACATTGATGGGTGGTCTTCAGGACAGCATGTGGGTGGTCTTGGGCCACTCGGCGGTGACTGAAAAATCCCAGGTGGTAGCGGCGGATTCGAACCCAAATCATCCACGACGCAGTGAATACTGGACCGGCACGCTAACCACTCAGCCACCGCCTTGGATACCAACAGAAAAATGATGTATTTGTTATGGGTTGTCTTAAAATACCTATGTGTAAAGAAGGCGACGCAATGTCCCTCCCCCTTCCTCCACCAGCAGTGGGCAGCGGCTGTCAGTCATGGCAGGCCACAGAAATTTTAGGGCTGGGTTAGGTTAGGTTAGGACAACAACATGTCTTTGAACAAAAATAAAGTTGAATTAATAAGATATGGGGAAAATGGCCACCTCAAGATCACAGTACCAGGTGAAAGGTCAAGAAATTGCAGAGAAGAGCTCCGTACATGACCTGGGGGTACTAGTTAGTAATGACTTTTCACCCACTGAGCACATTGACATCACAAGGACGGCCAGCAGGATGACAGGATGGATACTCTGCACCTTCAAGACGAGGGAACCCGAACACCTCCTCCCGCTCTGTAAGTCCCTGGTGTTGTCGAAAATGGAATACCTGTGCCATCTGTGGTCCCCACACAAAATGTACAATATCAAGCGACTGGAACAGACACAAAGGGTCTTCACAAGGAAGCTGAACTCAATGAAACATCTGAGTTACTGGGACAGGCTCAAGACTCTGCAACTCTACTCCCTCCAAAGACGAAGAGATAGTACTACATAATTAACACTGAAGAAGCAAGTGCCTAACCCATCACCACAAACTGAAGGAGGGATAACACGCCAGACACACCCCCAATTTGGCCGCACCTGCCCCAGGACATCCATTGAAACAGTCAGTCAATGTCTTAGGTCCATACATGCTGCCAGCTTTACCAACGAGGGACCAAGACTATTCAACTGCCTGCCCAGGGACATCAGGGACACCTCAAACTGCAGCATGGAGACCTTCAGGAGAAAATTTGACCTGTTTCTGCAGGGGATCCCTGATGAGCCCCCTGTCCTACACACGACTACTCCAAGGGGGGCAGAGAGTAGCTCCCTCCCTGACCAGCTGAGGCACATTAGGGGCCGCTTTCAGTCATTTTGTTTGTTTTTATCGTTACAAATGGCGGTGATTGCCGCTATAGTATTTCCACGTAAAACTGGCCTATGGGGTAGTGGCGGCTGCGGGGTGAGCCCAGCCCCGCACCTTACCACACACTCTCAACACCTCTCACCTCCTCTACCACTACCCCATAGGCCAGTTTCACGTGGAAAACTATGCGTTGATCACCGCCATTGGTAACGATCAAAACAAATAAAGTGAAAGCGGCCCTAGGAGTAGGGCACAGTGTTGGGGCGGTGGACTCCCAAGTCGCCCAAAGTGAACATCACCTACACTGCAACAAGACAAGACCCATAACTTAAAATACAGTTAGTTCCGTATTGGAGAGTAAGATGTTGGTATTTTCCTGAGGTCAGGGTGGCAACCCTACACACGCGTGGCCCATCCACACCCTGGCCCTCCGCTCCTTCCTGTCCCAAGTGTACCCGTCCACACCCTGGCCCTCCCCTCCTTCCTGTCCCAATTACAGCCCATCCACACCCTGGCCCTCCGCTCCTTCCTGTCCCAAGTGTACCCGTCCACACCCTGGCCCTCTCCTCCTTCCTGTCCCAATTACAGCCCATCAACACCTTGGGCCTCCCCTCCTTCCTGTCCCAAGTGTAGCCCGTCCACACCCTGGCCCTCACCTCCTTCCTGTCCCAAGTGTAGCCTGTCCACACCTTGGCCTCCCTCCTTCCTGTCCCAAGTGTAGCCTGTCCACACCCTGGCCCTCCCTCCTTCCTGTCCCAAGTGTAGCCTGTCCACACCTTGGCCTCCCTCCTTCCTGTCCCAAGTGTAGCCCGTCCACACCCTGGCCCTCCCCTCCTTCCTGTCCCAAGTGTAGCCCGTCCACACCTTGGCCTCCCTCCTTCCTGTCCCAAGTGTAGCCTGTCCACACCTGGCCCTCTCCTCCTTCCTGTCCCAATTGTACCCATCCACACCCTGGCCCTCTCCTCCTTCCTGTCCCAAGTGTAGCCCGTCCACACCCTGGCCCTCTCCTCCTTCCTGTCCCAAGTGTACCCGTCCACACCCTGGCCCTTCCCTCCTTCCTGTCCCAAGTGTACCCGTCCACACCCTGGCCCTCCCCACCGACCGGTCCCAAGTGTACCCGTCCACACCCTGGCCCTTCCCTCCTTCCTGTCCCAAGTGTACCCGTCCACACCCTGGCCCTCCCCTCCTTCCTGTCCCAAGTGTACCCGTCCCCACCCTGGCCCACCCCGCCGTCCGGGCCCAATTGGACCCCGCCACACCCGGGCCCACCCCCCCTTCCTGTCCCAAGTGTACCTGTCCACACCCTGGCCCTCCCTCCTTCCTGTCCCAAGTGTACCCGTCCACACCCTGGCCCTCCCCTCCTTCCTGTCCCAAGTGTACCCGTCCACACCCTGGCCCTCCCCTCCTTCCTGTCCCAAGTGTACCCGTCCACACCCTGGCCCTCCCCTCCTTCCTGTCCCAATTACAGCCCGTCCACACCCTGGCCCTCTGCTCCCCAGCAAACATGGGCTTATTGGGCCAGCATCGGCTACTGTCGGGGTTGTGTCGGCAGCGGCGGCTGAGTGACTGTTGCAGCAAACCGCTTCGTTAGCGGTGTCGGCCTTACATCAGTAAATGTTAATTGAACCAATTAATACTAAAACCAAATTGGCCCGATACAGTTTGCCTCATATTTGCCTCAATCATGAGCTAATGTATAACACTGCATTTATGCAAACATACAAAAAAATGGATTATCCGTTTTCCGATCGGGATTACAGGCAGCGAACGTTCAAGATCAAGATCAAGTTGAACTTTTCCCGCTTAAATATTGTTTACGTTGTAAAACGGCTCATCCAAGAAGCCGTCCCGTCATCGTTGAACAATTTACCACTCTACACACAAGTGGTGAGTTATCTTTGATAAATCTTTGAAAGATGAAGTCTTCAAAGTGGACATTAGCCCAAAAAGCTAAGAGAAAATGTTGTCAGCATCCATATACAAGCCAACCCAAACACGCCCAACGATCTATCCCTCGTCAATGTGTCAATCTTGCACACACTACTACTGACTCTGGGTGATGGTGATGATGATGTGATATTGTCATGTGAAGGGAAGCAGGATGTAGATTGTGGAGCTCAGCAGGTGTTAAATACAGATGATCACAAAAGAAAGCAAACTGAAATTTGTTCTTCACTTAGTAATGAAGTAAAAGTATTTGATAGTGACTGTGAAATCACAATTCATCCAAAAGTACCTCCAGTTGTGTCAGAAAATGCACAAAGCCAGCTGCTACAATGCGCTGTTGATAATCAAATAACTCACACAGCTTTTAATTCATTGTTAACCATTCTAAAACTAAATTATGATGCGTCCCTTCCTTCAGAGGCTCGCACACTGCTCAAAACTCCAGTCAACCAAACATCACTTATTACACAAAAATGTGGAGGCCAGTATTACCATTTTGGTTTGCTCAAAACTATTGATAAATATGAAACAAGACATACATCTAAAGAGTCCATTCAGCTACTTGTACACAATGGTTTGTCTTTGAAAATAAACTGTGATGGCATACCATTACATCGGAGCTCTAGAGCACAATTTTGGACAACACTGATTAATTTTCAGTGTGAAGGACTTACACCCAACTGTTCTCCAGAAGTTGTAGGAATATTTTATGGCATGTCAAAACCTAATGATGTTGATGAATTTTTGAAAGATTTCATTGATGAATTGAAACTTGTATCTAATGGGTATAAGCTTGGTGAGCATCTTATCCCAGTCCACACAGCCTCCTTTATTTGTGATGCCCCAGCACGACAGTTCTTTAAAAGAATCACATCTCACAATGGTTACTCAGGATGTGAGAGGTGTCAACAGGTGGGGGAATATGAGGCTGGAACTGTGGTATTTCCAGAATTGAATTCTCTACCACGATCAGATGAAAATTTTCTTGCTCAAAGTGACAGTAATCACCACCGAGGTATATCCCCTCTTGCAAAGCTGAATATGACAAATTGTTTAGTGTCAAAATTTGTATTGGATCCTATGCACTTAGTGTATTTGGGTGTTATGAGAAAACTTCTCAATCTTTGGCTCAAAGGACCCTTAAATGTAAGGATAGGCTCTCACAAGAAAAACTTAATATCTAAAAACCTGGTCAATGTAGCAAAATTCATGCCTGCGGAATTCAACCGTAAACCAAGGTCGCTAGATGAACTTGATAGATTCAAAGCAAATGAGTCAAAAAGTTTTCTTCTATATACAGACCCTGTGGTTTTGAAAGATACCACTGACATCAACATAATTATATAACAATTTCATGTTGATGTTCAGTGCAGTCAATCTCTTGTCCAGAAAAGATATTCCAAATTCTGTTGAGTATGCAAAAGACTATTTACTCAAGTTCACTGAGCACTTTATCCAGATATATGGGAAAAGATATGCTGTTTACAATGTTCGTAATTTGTGGCATCTACCTGATGATGTCGCAAAACATGGTACTCTTGATAGTTTTTCGGCATTTGAATTTGAGAACTTTTGGGAGTCATAAAAAATCTCTTGAGAAACCCAACTTCCCTTTATCTCAAGTTATCAATAGGATTTCAGAAAGAAATATAAGTATGGATGTGGAAGAACATATCTATCCTGTCCTGAAAAAGATTCACGCACAAGGCCCTTTAGTTGATGAAATGGTATGCCAGCAGTACAAGGAATTATACTTGGAAAAATACTGTTTTAAAGTCACACCTGCTGATCAAGGAGTAATGATTAACAATGAAATTGGATGCATTCAAAATATTATTTCAAATAAATGTGAGCCTAATAATATAAGTATAATATATCAAGTATATCAGGTTAAGGAAATTGTTTTTCATTACCCATTATCATCTGCAAATTTAGGAATTTACAAAGTTAAAACACTGCAAAAAGATTTGAAGATATCTTCTTACATGGCAATCCAAAGAAAATATTTGCTGATACAATTATCACAAAATTCATTTGCTGCTTTTCCACTTGTTCACAGCCTTCAGCCACAGTGATTCAATCAATCAGCATGACTTCCAAAGAGTTTTGTGTAGTTGTGTTTGTTGAAACACAAGAGGTGGATGTTGCTCCAAGCATTTGGCTTTCAAAAAATGAAAGAAAATGTAGATGGCCTCCATACAGAGACTCCCAGAAAACTCAAAAGGCTATCAAGGACCAAGTCATGCCTGGGGAAAGTTGGCCTACCTATCCAGTGTGAGTACTTGGCTTTTAGGGTGAGTATTTTTCTTCCTGTTGAGGTATTATTTGGCCTCATGTAGGCTCATACTGTCCCCTGATTTCCTATGGTACACATTCAATCACAGACAAGTTGGGGATTGCAGTTAGTTAATCTTTGAAGTTGCACCTTTGATAGGATGTTAATTGTAAGGTGTTGAAATTATTATTCAGGATTTATCATTACAGATTGAAGCGTAAAACACTTTATGAAGACACAGACTGCTCTGACTCATCTGGAGATACATCAACTATGCAGCCAAGCCCAAGCACAATTCCAGAACCCCCTCGTGTTTCTGGTTTCCCATCTCTTCAAAGAAGTAATGCTTTTTGCATCCCTAAGGTTGACAGAGACACGCATTCTGACCGTAAGTGATGCTGCTAACTTTGCATAAACATTTTGGGTGTAACTGTAATATCTTACATTTATCTTTTAACTTTTTTGCAATATTGATAAAAGCTTAATTTGTATACATTGTTTATCATGTTTCATATAAGTAATTTAGATATTCAATTAGTATACCTCATGAAAAAAAATTCTCGTGAAATAGTAGTGAAACTGGAATTTTTTCAAGCTTCATACATGACATCATTGTTTAAAAGACTTACTGAACCTATACACTCTAATCAGAGTACCTGTAGACCAGAATGATTGCATGCAAATCTATTCCAGGAACTGATGGACATAGTTGAATTTATCACACTGGTCACAAATCAAATCTACACACGGCCATTCCAGCACTACAGTAATGTTAACATTACAGTCTGGCATGTACACAAGTATATCCTAAGGCACCTGATAGACATAGGTCACACTGGTTACAGATTACACTTATATCTATAGCCATTCTAACGCTACAGTAACCTTAACATGCACTTTACACAAGATACATGGGCTTACCAATGTGGACTAAGCCACCATGGTAAGGTATGGTCTGGAGTTAAAGGATGACTAACAACAAAATCACTGTGTGATATTTCATTACATACTATTCTACATACTATTCTGCTTGTTCTAGTGACTTAGAAATCTGAATCTGAAATTTCTATGGCAACTTTTTCTTTCAGAATTGAAGACTATTCTACTTGCTTTAGCAAGATGTGAGACACGCACGGAAGATCAAACTAAACTGCTTCAACAACTAATGGCAACGCAGAAGGATATGCTACACCAGCTGTTGACAATGCAGTCGGTATCATCATCATCACAGGAATATGACTTTACTGCTGTTGATGATGTACTACCAATTGAAACACTTCAGGGATTTGATGCTCTTGAAGGAAGACTGACATCTGATCAAGAATTTAAAGAGCTTATGGTAAGTAAAATTAATAATTTTATTAACACTTTATTTGAATGATGTTACGTGTAGCGATCCATGCTATTTTTATGATATTTACTTGTGTCTGTCTGTGTGTATGTATGTCCTACAACTATATCATTGTGTGTCCAGTATCTTGTTTCCGTCTATTTATGTCTCAACTTGTGTCTTGTTGTGCCCCTTTAGCCCTACGGCATCATGTCAACAACACATGTCCTGCAGCTGCTCCGTCCATCCCAGTCTCCCTCCCCTCACCCGTTCATAGAAAAAATGTTTGTTTGTTTTTCTTTTTTCCTTAACTCCTCCCATACCCTTCTCCTGAGCCACTCACAGAAAACTATCCATGTTTGGGTGTGACCTACAATGACCTCCATACACTGCCCATACCCTGACATCGTGTCCACTCACTTCTCCGCCCACTAATTGTGACCAATCCCTGCCCTAAATTATGTGTAAAATAAGGTTTTGTTCCACCCCTTTGTGTTTCTTTCCCTCCCTCTTTTGAATTGTATAAAAAGTCCTTCTCTTGCCTTCACTTCACTTCAGCATTCCAGGTGCCTTGGTCCCTCCCTTCCCCTACCGCTCCTCTCTAGTCTTGTGTAAGTACAACATAATGTGAATTTCCCCGGTAACTTAGTGTGTGTGTGTGTCTGCGGGTTAGGTGTTATGTTGTAGGATTTATTTGTGTCTTCATATTTGTGATTTTATTTATTTACCGTACTTTACTGTTGTGCTTATTTTATCTTAAAGTAGTAACTGGACTTATCTTTTGGAACTTGTAAATATTTCACTTTCATTTTTGTTGTATTAATATAATTTCTTTTGTTATTAAATTAAGAAACCATTTCAAGTTTTCCTTTTTTTCCTTTCTTGTCCCTTGTTTTAAGTTTACTTAAGTGATCCCTTTTATTTATTTTTTGATTGTGTTTATGCATCTAGAGGCCCCTTGGTAATGATTACCAAAGGTTGTGTAACAATGAATGATAACAAAATAAACTGGAATAATGTTTTACATATTTTAGCCTAACTGTGTGTGAAAGACGCAGTCAGGTTCTTTTAGTTTGAGTTTGCAAAACTAGTTGATCACACTCTAGTCGTAGTTAAATCAAGCGAACTGTATGTTGGGAAAATACTTCAAATGCATGATAAAAAATAACAAAGAACATATTATTATCTAAGTTATATGTTTTAGGTACAACGGCTGAAGGTTTTGGGAGGAACTACATTGAGAGTTGCAGTAAAGTCAATTTTGGATACTGTCATGTCAAATCGACTGCAACAGAAATTCAATTGGGAGGGCAAGAAGTGTTGGAAAACAAAGGAGAATTTCACCAAGATAGGATTCAAGTCAACAAAGCTTTGTCAACTGGTGTGTGGTGAGTACAATTTCAAGTATATATGAATCATGTAATTAGAACAGTCCAACTTAAGAAATGCTAAATAATACTTGATGTTGGTATTAGAAGACTGCTATGTTGGTTATCATAAACATTGAATATATTGTTTTCTTCCATAAACAATTCAAAGAAACTATCCTCCAGGTGAATAAAGAAAAATTGGAAGCTCTTCTGCTGTGGCCACCTCTTTGTTAGACGTTCCTGAATGGAGTGAGGCATCAGAGAGATAGTTTGATAAATCTTATACTTTCTTTCAAGCAGAGGAAAAATATTTATTGTACTTGAGTTCGAGAGTAAGTCATGAGTAGAAATTATTCATAATGTTCCTGCATGCTTCCTCCGTCCTACATGGTGGAACACCGTTCCCTTGCCGTATGGCAGCTGTGCCCACTGGCCAGTGGTTAGGCACCTGGGGGTTATTGGCTTCCCACCCACCCGTAGCTACGCCACTGTAACCTTCCCTATTTAAGTAACACCTGACTGGGATGACAGGGTGACTAATGAGGAGGTGATGAGAAGGTCTAGAGTAGGGGAACAGCAGCCTTTCAGTGGCCATTAGATTTTACAGAATTAATAATGTATAGTTAATATATTTACATCACATTATTTTTGGACAGGAGTGCTGCTCATGAAGCCACAATTTTCTACAGATGAGAAGGAGATTGGTCAAACAATTATGAAATATCTCCGTTGTTCCAGCGATCGTTGTGGAGGTAGAGCACAAAGGTTGAAATCCCAGTCAAATGATTCAGCACATTCATCACAAGATGGTGTTTTGTCAGACATAGATAGCTAGATCTTAATTAGGTGATTGATCACAATAGCCATGTCAGAGTATGGTTTAAGTATTTGTATACGGTTCTTTTTTACTGGGAAAGTAATGGAAGGAATTTCATCTCATGCATTACAAAAGATTCTCCAAGGAAAAGATTACTGGATTTGTTATTTTCAGTTTCTGTTTGAATCCCCTTAACTTCTTGCAATGTTTCATGCAGTTAATACTGTATTCATCATCATCATCATCATTATTATTATTATTATTATTATTATTATTATTATCATTATTATTGTTCATTAGTTGTTGTTTTTTTCCAGTTCAGTTTTTACTTCCCTAATATTGGAGTTGAAGTTAGTTAATCTATTTTTGAATATTCTGTTTCCTGTTTTATTTATTTTTCACAGATAATGGTGATTTTTGTTGGCAAAATGAAGAAATAGTTGAGGAAAGGTACCATACATAATGCTATCCTGCATGAGTTGAAGGAGATTTTTTTTTTCATGAGTACAGTGCGTCAAGGGACCATATTAGCTATCCAGCGGCGACTCGAAGACAAGTAGTTTGGACTTAACTCGGTTCCTCTTTTCTATTTCGGGAAAAAATAATACTGGCTGTCGTTTGGAGCCAAATGTCCAAACGTGGTACCTGCTGATAGAAAAAAAATGTATTTACCCTTTGCTGGTAAGGTTTTAAGGTTTGCATCTGTGTGTGGTGTGTGTGACCGCTGAGGGCGAATGTGCCGCGCAGTCTCCTTAGCGGCCCAAACAGACAAAATATTAGCTTGGAGGTTTTGTATTTTTTTGCCCAGGGCTTTATTTTGCTCTCCAGCAGCTTAAGAATGATTTAACTTGCTGTTAAATAATTGTTAGCTTAAGAACCTATAGCTATTTTGACTTCTGGTCTTAAGATAAGTGATTTACAGACGCCCTCTCCAGCGAGAGGGCGTCTGTAAATCACTTATCTTAAGACCAGAAATCAAAATAGCTACTAACAATTATTTAACAGCAAGTTAAATCATTCTTAAGCTGCTGGAGAGCAAAATAAAGCCCTGGGCAAAAAAATACAAAACCTCCAAGCTAGTATTTTGTCTGTTTGGGCCGCGTCTATCTAACTAATTAGCTAACGAGGGGCTTCAGCCCCTCAGACCCCTAACCAAGGGGGGGCTGCCCTGGACCCCCCCCTCTTAAAGGTGCGTGTTCTAAAAAAAAAATAACCACGCGTGGTGGACCTAGTCTCACATGCGTGGGCTAATGGCTAACAAAGCGTACCATCGCTAACCAAGCATATTATCGGAAATAGTATTAGGTAAAGGTGCGTGTTCACACCAAAAAAATAATAATAACAACGCGTGGTGGACCTGGTCTCACCTAGCGTATCATTGCTAACCGGATCGTTGGCAACGCTGCTCATATTGCAATGGCGTCGCCATGTAAACACATCGTCCGTATGTATAATATGCCCTTAAGTACAATATGGAGGTGCGGAGTAATTTTCAATAATTACCTTGCGTGGTTTCCGTACGTTGTAAAAAAAACCCGGAATGTATGATATTTCCCTACATCGTAGTAATTGTAAGGAATTTCCCTACATCTAGGGTATTTTTCAACCCCTCATAACTCAAAAACTATGCATTTGCAACGCATTTCATGTTCACCACCGCATTCCCCGAAGTCTCAATGGCCCCCAGCCAATTTTGGTTGCGAGGGGTGAGTATGGGCAAACACTAGAATAATACCCCCAAGTGTAGCCCGTCCACACCCTGGCCCTCCCCTCCTTCCTGTCCCAAGTACAGCCCGTCCACACCCTGGCCCTCCCCTCCTTCCTGTCCCAAGTACAGCCCGTCCACACCCTGGCCCTCCCCTCCTTCCTGTCCCAATTGTAGCCCGTCCACACCCTGGCCCTCCCCTCCTTCCTGTCCCAAGTCCAGCCCGTCCACACCCTGGCCCTCCCCTCCTTCCTGTCCCAAGTGTACCCCGTCCACACCCCTGGCCCTCCCTCCTTCCTGTCCCAAGTGTAGCCTGTCCACACCCTGGCCCTCCCTCCTTCCTGTCCCAAGTGTAGCCCGTCCACACCCTGGCCTCCCCTCCTTCCTGTCCCAAGTGTAGCCTGTCCACACCCTGGCCCTCCCTCCTTCCTGTCCCAAGTGTAGCCTGTCCACACCTGGCCCTCCCTCCTTCCTGTCCCAAGTGTAGCCCGTCCACACCCTGGCCCTCCACAACCTGCACACTCACCCTTGGGGCCTGCACGCCGGGGCTCCTCCTCCTCCACGAGAAACACTGCCAGGGCACTTCAGGGCACGCGGCGGACCTCGACCTTGATCTTGATGTCACAGGGGACTTGTTTGCTTCCTCCTCCTCTTCTTCTTCTCCTTCCTTTATAGCTTCTTGGCTCCTTCTTGATTGTTTCACTTTTCTGTCTCCCTGTATTCAGACTTTCCTATTTTATCCTTTCCGATTGACCTATTTTCCCATTTCTTTATTTTATTTCCCTGTTTTCTTCTTTTCCCTTCTCCTCTTGTTTATCTGCAACAATAAACTATCAATCAATCAAATCTCCTCTTTGCACATCTTCTTAGGTCCTTCTTGATTCTTTATTTTTTCTGTGTACCTAGATTCAGATTTTCCTGTTTTCCTCTTCTGATTTAGTACATATTTTTCCCATTTTCTTTTTATTTCCGTATTTTCTTCTTTTTTGTGATGATCTGCTTTTTTTCTCTCTTCACACTATCTTCAGGTTTTCCTATTTTCCGATTTGCCTATTTTCCCTATTTTTCTTCTTTTCTTCTAATTGGAGACTTTTTATGCCCTAAGTTGTTGTCTTTTTATGCATTATATTTATTGTCTTTTATTTCTTGTATTTTCTTTTCCTTACGATTAGTTTTAACCTATGAGGAATAATACATGGAGTGGCCCTCAGCGGGTCGCTCTCTTGGAGGAAGATTCTTCCTCCTCTTGAGCAGGCATTGCCTAACTTTGTAATAACTACCGATGAAGTCCTTAAAGCTCTCCAGTCCCTTAAAACAAATACAAGCCCCGGACCTGACAACGTATATCCTATACTGCTTAACCCTAGAATGGAAACCGTTTGCCGTTTGGCACAAAATTAAGGGTTTTTGAAACTCGCGCTCACTGTGGTTAACCTTGGCCGAATTTTTCAACTCATTCACGGGCATGTATTAGTGCGTCGGGTGCCCTGTTGAGGAGAGGGTATCACAGTCCTCTGCTCCTTCTCACTTCTCTGGTATGAGTGCCCCGTGTGCCATTCGGCACAGCGTTTCTAGTAACGTTATTTTTGTTGTCAAATAAAGTTTTGGAAGTGGCCATTTTGACCCAGGTGTGACGACATGTAGGAATTTTTTTGGGGGGTGAGTATACATTAGCCTTTGTACTTCACAAAAACGCTATATCCAGAAGTTTTTGTTATTCGGTGATGCGTGATAACGTCCATGTTACGAGACAGATCGTTCAGTGAGTATGACTTGGCAGCATTTCTTTGGTGTGAGGACGTGCTTTCATCACGTTGCCAGCAGGAGAATCGCCATTTTCCTTTGTCATTCGGTACATGGTTTCCTGGCGCCGTATGTTCAACCGGTCGTATCTCACCATTTGGTCCTAATTCCTCCATTGTGGTCGCAAGTGCTGCTCCGTACGTGCGATGTTCAAAGACTACATATTATACATTTGAATACATATACATATACATTTGAATATATATACATATACATTTGAAAAGAGACTTGACCGCCACTGGCAGCAACAAGAAGTGTTTTTTAACTATGAAGCAAATTTGTCTGTTTCGCCACAGATGTCAATACCATAGTTTTTTTGAGCTGTTACTGAAGATCTGGATATAGAGGCCCTTGGGCCTGCGTCCAGCACTCACCTAAGTATACCTAAGTAAGTAAGTAAAAGAAAGACAGGAAAGCTGAACGAAACTCTGTGAGCAGCTGGCGTCGGCTCGCTAGATGGCCTTGGTGTAATACCGACACCCAGGACCAGGACCAAGACCCCAAGACATGAAAACATTGAGGCAGAGAATGAGTATCAGAATACATGGTCAGAGTATGTAAAGTAGGGATGGGCAAGTACAGTTAATTTGAGTACCGGTAGTACCGGTACCGAAAACTCAAGTACCGTTAGTACCGGTACCGGTACCCGAAGGAGTTTTTTTTTTTTCTTAATGACTTCTGATGAAATTCCCAAATAAATTTCCTGTAAAGAAAACTCTCTCTCTCTCCTTCAACTTAATATCAACTAGAGTAGAAATGCAACGTTTAGGAGCCTTCTGATTAATGTAAAATCACTTAGGTTTAAGGACAGACCACCTAGTCTGGACCATGGGATCTGTGTGGTCTGATTTTCTATGTACATCTATGTAAATCTCTCTCTCTCTCTGAATGAAGTGAATATTTATTTTTTCGATAAAAAAAAATAGCATGTATAGTTATTATGGATGTACTCGTTCATAGTCTAATAACAATAACAATATATATTAGCAACCTAAAAGAAAAAAAGAATCGGACATAAAGAATTATCCAGTAACTCCAATAAATAAATCAAATAATAAAATAATGGAAACGGAGCTGTGATGGAAACGGAAAGCAGGACAAAATGGTGGAACTAGGGGAGACGGTCAGGGGCAGTGACTCAGCGTCTAATACAGGGCCCATCCCACATGGAGGCGGGCGAGCGCCGAGCGTCACTAAGATCCAAACGGTACCGGTACTAGCGGCAATGTGCAGTGCCGAGTGATCATTAGCTTCCCGGAACCCAAGTGATCATGAGGCTTCGCGGTACCAGTACCGATACCAGGTGCCAGCGAGTGATCATTGCTTCCGGAACCCAAGTGATCATGATGCTTCACGGTACCAGTACCGATACCAGTTATCGATACCAGGTACCGGCGAGTGATCATTGCTTCCCGGAACCCGTGATCATGAGGTTTCAGGTACGAGGTACCGGTACCGGGTACTGCGAGGAATCGATTCTTCGCGGTACCAGGTACCGGTACCTGGTATCGGTACTGGTACCGCGAAGCCTCATGATCACTTGGGTTACGGGAAGCTCAATGATCACTCGGCACTGCGCATTGCCGCTAGTACCGGTACCGTTTGGATCTTAGTGACGCTCGGCGCTCGCCCGCCTCCATGTGGTATGGGTGTTATGAGCGACAATTTAGTCTTGTATGGCTGAATCCTGTCCCTTGACCCTTAGTTCATCATCAGAATCTCTAAACAAATATATTTACCTTAAGTAATATTGTTAAAGTCACGCTACCCATATTATTTGGCAGATGATAATCCTGTGTGCGATAACGGTGCCTTATTAGACTTGGTAAATGAACTACTAATTTTACTCTCTGGTTTAAGTGATCAACAATTAATTCTACTTTGAGGTATAATTAACCAACATTATTAAGGAGTGCCCATGCCAGGCACGACATTAAGAATATTTTTCTGTTGACCAGCAGACTTACTATAGTCAAACCATTTCCAATAGTCTGTTGAGGCAGTGGCTTCTGCAGGTCCTTTCCTCCCTTCTGCTTTGCCACACAGTTCCAGTTACCTATTTCCTCCGTTTCCTGTCCCGTCTTTCACAAACTGGGCACCTGTAATGCACCACTACTTGATTTACATTTCAGCCCTGAGCATCTCTTTGTGGCACCACTTATCACCCCTGTGCACAGGGCAGAGTTAGTAGCCATTTCTCTTCCACACCAACTACCTTCCTGTATAGATGATTTCAGTAATTACTTATTTGTTGTGCTGTATCAGCTGTTACGTGCTACATCAAGCTGTAATACTCAAACTGCAGGTTAATCCAATAAAAAAGTCAATGACTAAGTCATGTGTTATTATTCCCAAGCTCCATTGGCAATGGCGAGTACACATTATATAACTGAAGCATATTACACATTCATTGAACACAATTAAAACTAACTACCCTAATCAAATTAAATGTAACCTAACCTCATCTGACCTAATTAAACTAAATATAAGGTAACCTAACATAACCTGGCCTTTATGCCTGCTCCCAAAATGAAATAAATGGAAATAAATATGATATTAATTTCAAAAATATATCTGAGGAACAAAAAGAAGGAAAATGACAAGAATTGAACTATGAAACAAGAATTGTTGGCTTCAAGATGACCTCAACTGACTAAGAATGACAAGATCTATGCAATGACAGTTCAGAATTGAGTCTTGAAAATCATTACAGATTAAGAAGACTGACATCATCTACTAAATGACACAAATTGTATTCTTTTAAAATGACCTCAGCTGAAATAATATTGCATGCATTTAACCTTTTTACATCCCTCTCCAACATCCTATTCCATTCAGTCACAACTGTTACCATGATCCCCTTTTCTCTCTTATATACATACATCACTCAAGTAGCATGTGCTCAATCATATCGTCACCCCTCTTTCACACCTACATGAATGTCACACCTTGGGACTAACACCTTGCCACCATCTGAAGAGGATGTCCTCCCTCCCCGGCACCACCACACTGCACTCAACCTCCCACCACTATCATTCCAACCTCCCACTGATGTGTTAGATCCCTGAACCCTACCTACTGTTCTTTACAATGTGTTTATAATGTGTACATTTTAGCTTAGCGGCTGGTAAGACCAAATACACTATATTATTACTATTAACACACACACACTTGACCAATAAGCCCAGGCCACAACAGCCAGCCCAGCACAGTCACCAAAAAGATCAGACCTTTCACAGGACCCACCAACCACATGAAGCCTGGGGTGGAAAGTGAATAACAGATCATGCCGTCACAGTCACCATTTGTTCCAACAGATGAATATTTTCTGTTCTCTGTGCTACACACAGCCCTGTAACACCACCACAACAAACACTTGCACTCACACACACAGCAGAACTGAATCAGCACAGCACCTCAGGAGAAGTGGACCTTCATGTGCCTGACAATCTCACCCTTAGTCATGAAACGTTTCCCACAAACATCGCACTTGAACCCTTTATGACCAGAGTGTCTGAAGACGTGCATGTCCAATATACTTCAGTTTGAACCTTTTCCCACAAACTTCACACTCATGACTTCTTGCATCAGTGTGTGTAACAAGGTGTAATTTGAGGTTACCCTTCTGACTGAAACATTTCCCACAAACTTCACACTCATGATTTCTTTCACCAGTGTGTGTAAGAGTGTGTAATTTGAGGGTACCCTTCTGACTGAAACATTTCCCACAAACTTCACACTCATGATTTCTTTCACCAGTGTGTGTAAGACATTGTAAGTTGAGTTAAATCTTATGAAAGAAACATTTCCCACAAACTTCACACTCATGATTTCTTTCACCAGTGTGTGTAAGAGTGTGTTTCTTGAGGGTTACCTTCAGACTGAAACATTTCCCACAAACTTCACACTCATGATTTCTTGCATCAGTGTGTGTAACAAGGTGTATTTTGAGGTTATCCTTCCGACTGAAACATTTCCCACAAACTTCACACTCATGACTTCTTTCACCAGTGTGTGTAAGATGGTGTGTGTTGAGGTGACCCTTATGATTGAAACATTTCCCACAAGCTTCACACTCATGATTTCTTTCACCAGTGTGTGTAAGGGTGTGTTTCTTGAGGTTACCCTTCTGATTGAAACATTTCCCACAAACTTCACACTCATGATTTCTTGCACTGGTGTGTGTAAGGGTGTGTGTGATGAGGTGACCCTTCTGACTGAAACATTTCCCACAAACTTCACACTCATGGTTTCTTGCACCAGTGTGTGTAAGGGTGTGATGTTTGGGGTTACTCCTATTACTAAACCTTTTGCCACACTCCCGACTTTCATGAGGTCTTACACCAGAGTGTGTGGGTGTATTTGTTGAGGTCATCCTTCCCTGCATGTCTTTTCTCACACTCTTGGCTTTGGTCAGTAAACTTGCTCTCATTCTCAGATCTTCTCACACTTCTGAAATTCAAACTTCCCCCTTTGTGGATGAAGAGGCCAGCAGTTGTTGTTGGTGGTGGTTGTGTTGGTGGTGTTTTTTATCACTCCTGAACCTCACACCAGTAGCAGTCTGCTCCTGCTGATCCCAGCCACTCCAGCAGCTGTCCCGCCTTGCAGCCTCCACTGCAACACTACTCTGGATGTGAGGAGTTGGCTGGCCTTGAGGAACCTCAGAGATGCTGGAGAAGGCGGCGAGGTTGCTTCAAAGCCACACTCAGTGACCAATTGAGCAGGCAAGGCGAGGATGCACCAAGGAGTCCTGAAGTCAGCGGCAGCAGGGACGGAACAAGTACTGACCACAGCAACTGTCTGATGCCTCACTTCAACACTAACACCAGTGGTGGACATTGGGACACAAAGTCATGTGCTGAAAAAAAAAAAGACTGGTAAGGAAACTGAAGTTGGTGGAGGGATCAGGGCGGTGGTGGGTGCACCGAAGGCAAGCCACAGGCCACCGGGTCAGGCAAATAGTGTACTGATAATAAGCTAATGCAATAATATATTCATTGATAAATATGTCTTTTGAACTAACCTAAATAAATCTGAAGCGATATTCGTAACAATACTAAGACAGAACTACACGTCAATGGACAATATCCAGCGACCAAAGCTGCAAGCTTGATAGTTTTAAGGTCTGTTAACACATTAATCGCGTTTGGCAACTCAGCGCTCTTGCCTGCTCCGTGGAACTTTCACGGCGCCCACCACGCCAGTGTCCGTTGGACTTTTGCAGAGAGAGGAGTTATGTATCATTATGAGAGGATAGCCTGTAGTATAGTGTAAAAATCCACGGTACAAATATATACCAAATCGCGGACCACTAATATTTTTCCCTCTACTGCATATTGGTGCACCAATGTACCAGGCATGGGTTGGCACATATATGTACCAGTTCGCGACGCACTGACGATATAGTCTTGTTCTGCTATTTGGTGTAGTTTTATGATTATTATACGAGTTTGTGTCGATACAATATCTTACATTTTGATGAGCTGTACATAAAAAACTATTAATAATGTTTTTTTCCTCCTTTCAACAGAAATGAACCCGACCGTCTTTTAAGGAGGGCGATCGGATACCTCATCTGGGCCCGAATTCACAAACAGACTCAATAACTATGAACTAACATAACTACGCACTATTGATTTAGCTACCGACGTTAGCGCCAGATTCACGAAGCAAACCTTAGATTGTAGTTAGAGGCGCTAAGTCAGCGAGGCCGCTGATTGGTTGATGACGCCATTGGCCTTGCAGCGAATCGCAAGCACGTTTACAGAACCGTCAGCCAATCCTAGGGAGCCCTCCAGCTGCTGGTTCAAGAAGCCCATTCTCTTTTCCCTTTTTTCTTCCTTTCAAGGCAAACTGTACTAAATCGTAATCTACGAATTCAATTATTTCGTTGTTTGCTGCACATTTACGTCAAAGTAGCTCTGCTGTTCGATGTCTTGTTACCTACGAACATGCTTAAGATGAAGAAAAAGAAGATACGGAGGAGATTGAGGCAGGAAGAAAGCAAATAGAAATATGGGACAGATATCGAGGAAGACAGAACGAAGGACGGAAGGAAGGAATAGGGAAAATTAAGACTGTCTTGCCATATCTGCAGCCCAACTCATGGGATAGCTGTCACCCGACAAAGGTCCATGGTCCCTCCACGGGGGGCGGTGTCACGGGCAAAATTAAGCCGGACATCCACATGCCTCTGTTATCTTAGCTCAAGCTCGTGTATGTGGGGTTCTTTTCGACTGATATGGCGTGTAGAACTAGCATGATTATCGTTCTTTATTATGATGACAAAGACCATGTCAAAATTTGCCTCATTAAATAAGAAAGTACATAAAGTTCGGCAGCTTTTCCTCGTCGCCAAGCCATCCTCCAGAGCAGCACTCTGACACCCATGATCGCACATTCATTTTTCTCAGAAAATAGGATACCAATCACATATACATCAATATATTTCCACAGCTGAATACTTATGGCATGTTCACACCAAGTTGAGACACCTGAGATTCATTAATAATGACAGGGGAAGGAAAAATATAGGCCCCTGTCATCGACAAAATTGAGCCTCGGGCAGAATTGAGTCTGGGCATCTATATGCCTCAGATTTTTGCTATTATATATTGTAAGATCGTTCTGTTGACATGTATGGGTAAATTAACGCTTTCTGTATCTACATATACAAGGAAAATGCAAAATTCTCCCTAGTAAATCAGAAATTAAATAAAGTTTGGCAACTTTTCCTCGTCGCCAAGCCATCCTCCACGGCAGGCAGAGGAGGGAGGTCTGGCAATCCCCCGGCCGGGTGTTGCCATACCGCCCACACTTATCATATACCTCTCAAAGGGTGCATATCTCATCATTTTATAAAGAAATGGGCCTCCTCTACTCGCAAAGTTATATTTCAGATTGAAAAACGCGATTTATAAGCATTTATACGTAAATCTGATAATATTGTTAGCGTTACCGTCAGCTCCGAGGCAGTAGTTATTTAACAACAAATTTAACGTCACACAGAGCGCAGTAAACGTTTGTAGATCCGCGCGCTAACCCGTGATGTCATCGATTAGTTGGTAGTTAGCTTTGTGAATCTCGATGTTCTCAAAACTACGCACCAAGGGCCCAAAACTACGAACTAAGCCTTTGTGGATCCGGGCCCTGGTGATTCAGATGATTCAGGTTTTTTGTCAGTTCAGATGACCCAGATGATGAACTCTCCGAGGAAAGTGACGAGTTAGAAACAGATGAAGAGCAGGATGGGAACATTATTTTCTTCTCTGTTATGCACAAAATTTTAATTTATCAGGAATTTTTTTTACGTTATTTGCGGAGTGGTATTTCCCTCTACAGTTCAGTAAAATACACTATAATAAATCAACCATTGGGATAATCTAATATTCCAAGTACTAGTAAGTAGTGATCTGGAGCATTATTTTTTTGTTATGAAAGCAAGATTTTAATTTATTAGGATTTTTTTTTTTTTTTTTTTTTTTTACGTTGTTTGATATGAGGGGCATTTGCCTCTACAGTTGATTACTGTTACATAATACATGCTTATATTTGGAAGCAAAATGTCACCAAACTATATATTTATTACCTTATCATTTTGAACTTATTACCTGGTACCATTGCAACAAATCTGCAGTCATAATAAATACAAATTTACCCACAAATTGTTTATATACTCATGTTTGTAAAAGTTTATAGAAAGGGCTATTCGGGCCACAGATGTACCAATATGCAACAAGTGAAACATCTGCTCAGCACACTGGCGGCCCAGTAAGTGAACAAGGTATAAACAATCATATGTGAACATTTCATGACAATCAAATGAATACAAATGGCAAGACACATGAAATGGAAAAAAAAATCTTAAGGAGCCAAAATCTTGAAAATTTGTTTTTTACATAAAAAAAATTTCACAAAATCGACAAAACGTCTGACAGTCTTTTGTAAGGTATCAATATAATCTACAACTAAACGGCAATTTTTCTCATTTTGTACATTTTTTAAAATGTAAAAAGAAAACGGGAGAAAAAGTGGAGAAAATTATTAGTGAAAATAAATTTCAATTTTTTTAAGCCAGAACAAAAAATGAAAAAAATTACAAAATGATAAATGTAGATCTATACACAAAGTTTCTATGGTATATTTTTTTCAACTAAAGTCTGTGAAACAAAAATAAGATTTTATGCTTTGTTTGAGTCTCCTCTACACATTCACCCAAATTTCACAAAATTCACAGAATGTCATACACTTACACCAACAAACAACATACTAAAATTTCAAAGCCATAGGACATACTCAGGTGCCCAGGAGGGACCCCCGGCGCCCTCCTTAACCTGGAGAACGTGGGCAGACCTTTTAGGCTTTCACGAGTCGTGGCTGTGGTACGGTGGACCTAAAAGGGCTCGCCATAAAACGCCTAATTCGAGCTAATTGTAGGCGGTGGTATAGCACAACCCTCACGGTCCACGGCCCACGGGTTAATAAGGCAGTGAGGCCGCTGATTGGGTGAACGCCGGCGATGACGTCATTGGACTCCCAGCGAATCACAAGCGTGTTTTCAGAGCTCAGCCAATCGTAAGGCTTCATCTGTGGCTTTAAAATGACCCGTTCTCTCTTTCTGTTTTCTTTCTTTTTCCGAGGTACGTATTTTGAGATAGCAAGGGAGTAAAGGAGGAAAAAAAGTGAGCTCCGGGGGGCAGCATGACCCAATTATAATGGCACCACTATAAACAGTTGCCTGCGCCATGACAGGCTCGGGGCCGACCATTAGGCTCAGATGGATAGTTTACCGCGCCATAAGCCACGTAAAAAAAAACTCCTGTGGGTGAGCCCAGCCCGCACCTTACCACACACTCTCAACACCTCTCACCTCCTCTACCACTACCCCATAGGCCAGTTTCACGGGGAAAACTATGCGTTGATCACCGCCATTGGTAACGATCAAAACAAATAAAGTGAAAGCGGCCCTAGGAGTAGGGCACAGTGTTGGCGGTGGACTCCAAGTCGCCCAAAGTGAACATCACCTACACTGCAACAAGACAAGACCCATAACTTAAATTACAGTTAGTTCCGTATTGAGAGTAAGATGTTGGTATTTTCCTGAGGTCAGGTGGCAACCCTACACACGTGGCCCATCCACACCCTGCCCTCCGCTCCTTCCTGTCCCAAGTGTACCCGTCCACACCCTGGCCCTCCCCTCCTTCCTGTCCCAAGTACAGCCCATCCACACCCTGGCCCTCCGCTCCTTCCTTTCCCAAGTGTAGCCCGTCCACACCCTGGCCCTCCCCTCCTTCCTGTCCCAAGTACAGCCCGTCCAAACCCTGGCCCTCCGCTTCTTTCCTGTCCCAAGTGTAGCCCGTCCACACCCTGGCCCTCCCTCCTTCCTGTCCCAAGTGTAGCCTGTCCACACCCTGGCCCTCCCTCCTTCCTGTCCCAAGCCCTGACCTCCTCCTTCCTGTCTCAACCGTCATCCGGGACTCAGGCTGAACAGGCGGGGCCTGCAACCAAGCATACCATACCAATCAAGTTAACCAAATCGCCAATCACAAGGTATTTTACCACAATTCAAGCGCATTATCGCTAGCACAATCGCTAACCGGCCAACCAAGCGCACTATCGCACCACAAACGTATCATCGCTAACCAAGCGTGACTATTTCAATCCTTACCTTAATCACCAACCGTAAGACCATCGCCAATCTGCCGCATTACTCAACCAAGCAAAACTAACCAAACCACCATTCAAGTTATGATTTCGCTATTAGCTACCTGCGCTAGCACGGCAGCCAAGTAATGGTGAAAAAAATATACAAGACCCAGTAGTGTAGTGATGCTTCTGGCGGTAGGTAATGAATGCGAGCTATTTTGGTGCTACACGGCGTTAGCTCGATTAATCCCTTTAGGAGCTGTGGTTTTGGTGGTCGTTAGCTCAATTAATCCCTGTAGGGAAGAGTGGTTTTGGTGGTCGTTAGCTCGATTAATCCCTGTAGGAACAGAACAGTGGTTTTGGTGACGGCCAAATCACTGAAAATGGGCTTTCAAAATGTCCTACAAAATCCCCAAAATCGGGAAAATCCTAGTCTCTAAAGAAAGGAAATTCCCTAACGTATACTCTTGTAATCTATTCCTATATACGTAGTTGCTGCAGCGGTCTGTTGACGAGTGTAGGGCGGTAATTGGATGGTCAGCGAGTTGAACCCCCACTTCTACCACCCCAATCGTAGTCGAGCAACTCTTGGGAAATGTCATGTTTCATAATTACATATGGTACAATACTGACGGTTAACCAGTCCACTTCTTGTAAGATGATGCTAGATAATTTTTACTGAGTAGTTTAAGTTACAAAATAAAACAGATTTTTGACAGCTGTCATCCAGATCTAACTGACGCCTGCTGTTAACTGACGCGAGTGACCTACCGACTGCTACGATGACCCTGGCCTCCATTTTACTCAAATTCCACTATAAGTATCGCCACTGAACAATATCCGTTTGTTTTCTGACACGTGCTTGTCACACCATATGTTACACTTGACACGCCCGTGTCTTTGTGGACCCGTACTGGGATAGTAATCGGTCCTTTGTCAACCTACATGCACGCCAATAAAGAGGTTAAATGCTCAGTTAACACTTACCGAAAGGTAAAGTAGACGGATATTTTGAGGGAGTGAGTGTCGGGCCTTCCATCCATTATGGCGGCTTGAAACAACTGACTTCAGGAACCCACCGTTAGGTGCCGCCGCTGATACCCTCGGTAGTAACATTTACGAATGTATTAGAAAATACAAATAGCTGCGGCATTAGTTGCTTTAATATAGAAAAAATAACGTAAAACTCTTAAAAGACCGTTTTTTGTCCGAAATCGTTATAATCCATGCATTTTGGATATTACTGACTTAGAACTAGTTTGTAGGGTGCACTATCTACCTGAACCTTCCTGTCCCAAATGTAGCCTGTCCACACCCTGGCCCTCCCTCCTTCCTGTCCCAAGTGTAGCCTGTCCACACCCTGGCCCTCCCTCCTTCCTGTCCCAAGTGTAGCCCGTCCACACCCTGGCCCTCCCTCCTTCCTGTCCCAAGTGTAGCCTGTCCACACCCCTGGCCTCTCCTCCTTCCTGTCCCAAGTGTAGCCTGTCCACACCCTGGCCCTCCCTCCTTCCTGTCCCAAGTGTAGCCTGTCCACACCCTGGCCTCCCCTCCTTCCTGTCCCAAGTGTAGCCTGTCCACACCCCTGGCCTCCCCTCCTTCCTGTCCCAAGTGTAGCCTGTCCACACCCTGGCCTCCTCCTTCCTGTCCCAAGTGTAGCCTGTCCACACCCTGGCCTCCCTCCTTCCTGTCCCAAGTGTAGCCTGTCCACACCCTGGCCCTCCCTCCTTCCTGTCCCAAGTGTAGCCTGTCCACACCCTGGCCCTCCCTCCTTCCTGTCCCAAGTGTAGCCTGTCCACACCCTGGCCCTCCCTCCTTCCTGTCCCAAGTGTAGCCCGTCCACACCCTGGCCCTCCCCTCCTTCCTGTCCCAAGTGTAGCCCGTCCACACCCTGGCCCTCCCCTCCTTCCTGTCCCAAGTGTAGCCCGTCCACACCCTGGCCCTCCCCACCAACCAGTCCCAACAGTAGCCCCTCCACACCCTGGCCCTCCACCACCCGCACACTCACCCTGGGGGCCTGCACGCCGAGGGGCTCCTCCTCCTCCACGAGAAACACTGCCAGGGCACTTCAGGGCACGCGGCGGACCTCGACCTTGATCTTGATGTCACAGGGGACTTGTTTGCTTCCTCCTCCTCTTCTTCTTCTCCTTCCTTTATAGCTTCTTGGCTCCTTGATTGTTTCACTTTTCTGTCTCCCTATATTCGGTCCTATTAACGGTCCGAATGTGAATGAACGAGAGAATGTGAGTAAGTCAGTGAGTAACAGAGTAAGTGTAAGCGAGTGCATGAATGAATGAGAGAATGAGTAAGTCGGTGAGTGACAGAGTGAGTAAGTGTGAGCGAGTGGGAGAGTGAATGAGTGAATGAGTGAAAGAGTGAATGGGTAGCTGAATGTAAGTGCGTAAAGGTTATGAGAAGATAACACGGCGAGCGAATGAGCGAATATATGAACGAGTTACTGAAATCCCTCATCTCAAAGCCTGGAACCTCCAAGAGACCAATAACTAGTTAGTTAGATAGGTAGGGGTTTGATTGTAAAAGAATGTTCCGGAAGAGAGAGAGTCAGTAATGCGGGGTTAAAAGATCACGTGATGGAGGAGAGAAGCTGATGAGTAAGCGAGGAGGAGGAGGAAGCAACCAGAAGCGAGAGAGAGGTGACCGGAGACGAGCACCACGGCAGCAAGCCAGAAGCTTGAGGACGTACACACCACCCACGGCCTACTGTGTGAGGCGGGCTAGCAGGAGACGAGCAGCAGCCCTAGCAAGGAACGGCAGCGAGTTGGAGTTGGAGTTGAGAGCGGTGTCCACCTCTCCACTCAGCCCCCCCCCGAAAAACCACCCACGGCCTGCGGGGTGAGACGGACTACAGGATGGGAACTTGTATGGCGGGGTAACCTGCCCCTCGACTGTCCTGGGGGCTCCAATACCAATGCCCAAAGCTGCCCTACATCAAAGGGCGCCTGCCTCTCCACACACCACCCGAGCCGCTCCATCTCTACATCAAGCGGCGCCCGTCTGTCCATCACCAGGACCGCCCATTCCCATCGTGGACGTCCTCTGCCGAGCCCGACACTCACGCAGCTCCTCCTCCTCCGCATCCAGCAACTAGAGCTAAGCATTCTGAGTATTCCCCAAATCTCCCTTGTGCCGGTAGTTAGCTAGCTTAGAGGCCTACAGCCTGTCGGTCATTCATTTTTTTTCATATTTTATTAGGACTTCGCTAACCTTTGAAATAGACCAATTACATATTTATATATAACCTTACTGAGTTATCATTTGGAGCCTGTTTCGCTGCTCATTGAAATTACTGAACCATACACATCCCTCCATAGTACATTATCACCATCCAGTTTCTTAATGTTGTCTCAAAAGTGGTTCCCACGGAAATCCTCCCACCTTCCATAATTAAGTAACGCCCTTCTGGTCACAAACTTCGGAACGAGTGTTCACTTGTCCTGAGGCCTTAACATCCGGGACCAGCGCTCGACAACTACCACGCTACCACGTACCATCATAACCCTAGTGGTTGTCATAATCAAGGGATGTAGCTTCATTTATTTAATTTAATTTAATATTCTCTCCATTTTCCACGCTACAAGACTTTCTGATTTTATCCTTTCCGATTGACCTATTTTCCCATTTCTTTATTTTATTTCCCTGTTTTCTTCTTTTCCTTCTCCTCTTGTTTATCTGCAACAATAAACTATCAATCAATCAAATCTCCTCTTTGCACATCTTCTTAGGTCCTTCTTGATTCTTTATTTTTTCTGTGTACCTAGATTCAGATTTTCCTCTTTTCCTCTTCTGATTTAGTACATATTTTTTCCCATTTTTCTTTTATTTCCGTATTTTCTTCTTCTTTTGTGATGATCTGCTTCTTTTTTCTCTTCTTCACACTATATTCCGGGTTTCCTATTTTCCGATTTGCCTCTTTGCCCTATTGTGTCTTCTTTTCTTTCTAATTGGAGACTTTTATGCCCTAAGTTGTTGTCTTTTATGCATTTTATTTATGGTCTTTTATTTCTTGTATTTTCTTTTCCTTACGCTTAGTTTTATCCTTGGAGGAATAATACATGGAGTGGCCCTCAGCGGGTCGCTCTCTTGGAGGAAGATTCTTCCTCCTCTTGAGCAGGCAATGCCTAAATTTGTAATAACTACCGATGAAGTCCTTAAAGCTCCAGTCCCTTAAAACAAATACAAGCCCCGGACCTGACAACGTATATCCTATACTGCTTAACCCTAGAATGAAACCGTTTGCCGTTTGGCACAAAAATTAAGGGGTTTTGAAACTCGCGCTCACTGTGGTTAACCTTGGCCGAATTTTTCAACTCATTCACGGGCATGTATTAGCAGTGCTGCCAGATTTGGGGAATTTTCCCTAGTTTTGGGGAAATCATGATGTTGATGGGGAAATGGGGAATTCATGCCCATTTTTGGGGAATTTTCATATGCGACTTCGGATTTACTAGTAAAAATGGGGATTTTTCATTGTGGAGCAGCATTTTCTCTTAGTTTGGTAATTCTTCAACACATCAATATAAATAATATGATACATAATAACTTTAACGGATGTATCTATGGAAATATAATAATTTTAAGATGAAGAGGTAGCCACTAGTAGGAAACAGACAAGTGATAACGGAGTGGAAGTGAGTGGACGCGTCCAGTTCGCGTCCGCCGCCCGCGAGACAGCTCCCTTACTGTGACTGTGTCACTCACTGCCACCCGTGACCCACGCCACGGGCCACACGAGTCACGACACACCACACCAACTTCAACTCCTTACAGTGGTATGTTTATTTCTTTCTGATAGTCTGATATTTGCGATAGAGTTAGGATATATATTGTGCTATGGATTAGAAGAGAGCGTACTAACGAAATGTGTCGTAAATCAGTGTTATTTGGAAGAAATATTCCTTGTGACAAATTATTCACTTACGAAGAGCTCCGGTATAATCAGCCTAACATTTTTTTTTCATTTGGTATAGTTGTGTGAGAGTGAGTCGAGGTTTACCCGAGTCGAGTCATGGCGGATGAGGGCGATGGTGGATGCGATGATCCAGGCACTCCCCCAAGGACAGTAAAGAGAGTGAAATATCATCAGAAATATTCACCTAACTGGGAATCGCTTCCATTGTTCAAGGGATGGCTGCAACCGAGTGTCAAAAGTAAAAATAGAGCTTATTGCAAAGCATGTGATTGTGAGCTTAATGCTAAGAAATCCGAGCTAGAGAAACATGCAGGTGGACAAAAACACAAAACTAATGTCAGTAGTGCTGCCAAACAGCCAACACTATTGTCAATGGCATTTGCTACAGGACATTCCTCACTTGATAAGGATGTAAAAGAAGGGGAAATAAGACTGGCAGCTTTCGTTGCAGAACATAACCTACCTATAAGTATTATGACACATTTACCCCAACTAATAAAATGTGTATGTAGTGACTCTCAGATTGCTAAACATATTGCATGCAGTAGGACGAAGACTACTGCAATACTCAAGGATGTAATTGGTGCAACTAGCAAGGAAGAGCTGATCAACAATCTAAAGACTCAAAAGTTTTCAATTATAGTTGATGAGTCAACCGACAAAGGTTGCACTAAACACCTGTGCCAAGACCAAGCAGAGAAATGCACTTTCCACTAAAACATTGGTTGGATTGCTCCATACTAGGCGATACTTGAAAGAGGATTTTTGTTTTAGTTTCCCTGTAAGTAGCACCCTTCTCCAACGCATGACCTCTGATATGTATGATTCAGAGTGAATCATGTATATGATACAGGATTAAGATTAACTAAGCAATGCTACATTTTAGTTTAAAGTTATAATAAGTTTTGAGAAGTATACTACCTCTGTTTTTCATTATTGTACTTAAGTTTTCATATTAAAAGTGTGTTCAGCATAAATATATTTATTGGATATTGGATCTTTCAGTTAACTAAAAACATTGGTTGGATTGCTCCATACTAGACGATACTTGAAAGAGGATTTTTGTTTTAGTTTCCCTGTAAGTATCACCCTTCTCCAACGCATGACCTCTGAAAGCTCTGATATGTATGATTCAGAGTGAATCATGTATATGATACAGGATTAAGGTTAACTAAGCAATGCTACATTTAAGTTTAAAGTTATAATAAGTTTTGAGAGAAGTGTACTACCTATGTTTTTCATTATTGTATTTAAGTTTTCATATTAAAAGTGTGTTCAGCATAAATATAATTGGATCTTCAGTTAACTATGCCAGTATCCTATTGTCCATACTACAAGTAGAAAGAAATTGGTATTTTTTTTAGCTATAACTCAAATAAAACTCAATTAAAACCAAACTTTTTGAAATGGGGAAATTTTGTCCAAAATGGGGAATTTTGGCACTCGGATTTGGGGAAATGTGAGTCATTGCATCTGGCAGCACTGTGTATTAGTGCGTCGGGTGCCCTGCTGAGGAGAGGGTATCACAGTCCTCTGCTCCTTCTCACTTCTCTGGTATGAGTGCCCCGTGTGCCATTCGGCACAGCGTTTCCAGTAACGTTATTTTTGTTGTCAAATAAAGTTTTGGAAGTGGCCATTTTGACCCAGGTGTGACGACATGTAGGAATTTTTTTGGGGGGTGAGTATACATTAGCCTTTGTACTTCACAAAAACGCTATATACAGAAGTTTTTTTTTATTCGGTGATGCGTGATAACGTCCATGTTACGAGACAGATCGTTCAGTGGGTATGACTTGGCAGCATTTCTCTGGTGTGAGGACGTGCTTTCATCACGTTGCAAGCAGGAGAATCGCCATTTTCCTTTGTCATTCGGTACATGGTTTCCTGGCGCCGTATGTTCAACCGGTCGTATCTCACCATTTGGTCCTAATTCCTCCATTGTGGTCGCAAGTGCTGCTCCGTACGTGCGATGTTCAAACAAAGACTACATATAAAAGAAAGACAGGAAAGCTGAACGAAACTCTGTGAGCAGCTGGCGTCGGCTCGCTAGATGGCCTTGGTGTAATACCGACACCCAGGACCAGGACCAAGACCCCAAGACATGAAAACAGCCGTGGCTGCCCCCAATGACACCCTGGAGGATTTACATAGACATAGATTTACATAGAAAATCAGACCACACAGACCCCATGGTCCAGACTTGGTGGTCTGTCCTTAAACCTAAGTGATTTTACATTAATCAGAAGACTCCAAAACGTTGCATTTCTACTCTAGTTGATATTAAGTTGAAGGAAGTGACGGTCGAGCTTATTTTTGAAGGAGTCAATCGTGTTACACTGGACCACTGATGGTAGAAGCTTATTCCATTCTCGCACTATAACGTTGGTGAAGAAAAATTTGGTGCAGTCTGAGTTTACTTGTTCACATCTGAGTTTTACGCCATTGTTCCTCGTGCGCAAAGTGTCATCGATCATAAACAATGTTGATCTGTCTACATTCGTGAAACCATTAAGTATTTTAAAACATTCGATCAGTTTTCCTCGAGGCGACGTTTCAAGAGAGAATATGTTAAGGGTAGAAAGCCTTTCTTCGTAGGATTTGTTGCGCAAGGAAGGGATCATTTTCGTTGCCCGACGCTGAACACCTTCTAATTTAGCAATATCCTTTGCATGGTGGAGACCAAAACTGTACCGCATATTCCAAGTGGGGTCTGACTAAACTGTTGTAGAGCGAGTATTACATCTTTATTCTTGAATACAAAGTTTCTTTTAATGAAGCCCAACATTCTGTTCGCTTTATTTGCTGCATCGATGCATTGCTGTGAGAATTTTAGGTTTGACGCGATTTTGACCCCCAAGTCCTTGACGCATTGAACGCTTTTGAGTTTAACGCCGCGCATTTCGTATTTGAACTTCTTATTCCTCGTTCCAATTTGAAGGACCTGGCACTTGTCTACGTTAAAGGGCATCTCCCATCTCTCCGACCAAGCTGAAATTTTGTGCAAATCCTCTTGAGGCTTTGCCTGTCTTCGTCAGTCAGAACCGAGTTACCAATCTTTGTGTCGTCTGCAAATTTACTAATGCGGTTATTGAGTCCAACATCCACGTCGTTGATGTATATAATGAAGAGCACTGGGCCAAGGACCGAGCCCTGAGGGACGCCACTAGTGACAGGCGCCCACTCTGAGTTAAATCCGTCAATCACTACTCTTTGTTGTCTGTTGCTCAACCAATTCGCGATCCATTGGTTTACTTGACCGTCAATACCTATTTGCTTTAATTTGTAAAGTAATTTATGATGCGGGACTTTATCAAACGCTTTCTGAAATCAAGATAGACTACGTCCAGTGATTTGGTTACGTCATAAACAGTGAAGAGGTCGTTATAAAAGGTTAATAGGTTTGATAGGCAGGATCTTTTGTTTCGGAAGCCATGTTGTGAGTCCCCAATCAATGAGTGGCTTTCAAGGTAACTCACAATTTTGTCTCTAATTATGCCCTCAAGTAGCTTACCTACAACCGAAGTTAGACTAATGGGCTTGTAATTACCTGGTACTTTTTGTCTCCTTTCTTAAAATCGGTGTCACGTTAGCCTTCTTCCAATCTGAAGGGACGATGCCTTGTCGCAAGGACATATTGAATACGGTTGTGAGGAGGAGAGGATTTCACTCTTTGTTTCTTTCAGCAGAGTTGGATATACTTTGTCAGGTCCAGGACTTTTATTTGTTTTAAGTGATTTGAGGGCTTTAAGGACTTCATCGGGTTTTATTTCAAAGTTAGACAATGCATGCTCGGGATTTACATTAGTACTGGTGTTGTTGGTGGTGGCGGGAGGACTGTTATTATTAAACACCGAGGAAAAGTAATTGTTTAAGAGGTTTGCAACGTGTTGGCTGTCAGTCACTAGTGCACCGTCGCTGTTTGTTAAAGGTCCAATTCCACTTCTGATCGCCTTTCTGTTGTTTATGTAACTGAAGAAGGATTTCGGATTATTTTTACAGTTGGCTGCAATATTTTCTTCATATCTACGCTTTGCCTGACGCACTAATCTGTTAACTCGTCGCCTGGCATCATTGTAAAGTCTAATGTTTTCGGGCGTGCTTTGCTCTTTCTTTAACCTGTAAGACAATTTTCTCTCCTTGACTGAGTGTTTAATTTCGCTATTAAACCAAGGTGGACTGTTAGTAGTGTTAATTCGCTTCGCACAAGGGGACAAATGTGTCCTGCTGAGTGAGTAAGTGATTTTAAAGCTTAGCCAGGCGTCCTCTACATTGCCGTCATCTGATAGTTGCATATCTATTAGTTTTCGTCGGATTTCTACGAAGTTGGCTCTTTTGAAATTGGGCACCTTTACTTTATTTTCAGTCACCGATGTTTGAGCTCTAATGTCAACGCGCACTAGTTTATGATCGCAGGAACCGAGGTGTTCTCCTACCGTGACATTACTGACTAGGTTATCTTGGGTCGCTATAACAAGGTCAAGTATGTTATTTTGTCGAGTTGGTTCAGTAACCATTTGGCTTAGATAATTTTCCTCTAGAAATTCGATCATTCTGTGGGACTCACCTTCTGTACCCGACAGTGTTGCCCAGTCGATATGGGGGAGGTTAAAGTCTCCTAGTATCAGTGAGTCGCTGTTATTAAGTGACTGCCTTAAGACGCTGTACATTTCAAGATCGGCATCAAGTGATTGCCCCGGAGGCCTGTAAGTGACAGATATATTTAAATTGACTTTTGCAGTGTTTACTCGCACGCACAAGTGTTCAACGTTACTGTTTCTTGGTGTTTCGTCAGTGGGTTGCAAGTAGCTTTTGACAAAAAGGGCGACACCAGGGGAGTCCAGACAACAGCCGTGGCTGCCCCCAAGGAGGACCATGTGGAGAGAGAGGTTCGGACTGCTGAGACCCCCAAGGAAAGACCAGACCAAGCGACAGAAACAGCAAGGCCTCGACGAACAACAGAAATGAAGGTGAAGAGGGCCCCCATCCGCATCATAGGAGACAGTATGATGAAGAATGCTCACTGGCACGTTAAATGCAACATGGACGGCAGTGGCTGCATCATCATGAGTGGTGCTCAGATGAGGAACATCAAGAAAAGAGTGCAGCATGATGCGGCCGACTTGAAAGACGGACTGCTGATCGTCCAGGGTGGTGGGAACGCCCTGGAGTACGTCGGACAGGAAGACGCAGTGAAGGACATAGTAGACTCTGTGAAGGCAGTGGAAGGAAAAGGAATGAAGGTTGCAGTTGTGGGAATTATGAGACGCCCAAGGACCACAGTACGAGAGACTGCGCCGATCTACCAACAAGAGGATCCAAGAAGAAATGATGAAGATGAAGATTGAATGGACGCGAGGGAAGAAGGGCGACGTCAGCTTCATCGACATGGATGGAGTCCTGAGGGGAGACGCAGCGTTCGACGTGGTTGGCGTGCACCTGGGCAGCAACGGGAACAGAAGGATGGGGGAGCGCCTGCGTGAATGGGTGCGGATGAAGTCGCTGTATGCAGTGGAGACAGTATGAACGGGTATAAATGACCTAACACGGAGGAGTGGATACACAACCCAATCAAGTGAAGGCATGAAGATTGGATGTTTGAATGTGAGAGGCTGGGGCGTGGGCAAACTTGAGGGCATGAGTAAGGAACTGGATGAATGGAAATATGATATAATAGGCTTGACTGAGACACACCTGAGAGGCGATGTGCAGACTGAGGGGAGTGAGTATGTGATGATTGGGAAGGGCGAAAGAAACAGGAGACTATGGGAGGAGGCGTAGCCTTCCTCCACCGCAAGAATGAGAATCTGAAGGTGGAAGTGCTGGATGTAGGTAACAGTGCTAGCAGTGAAGATGTATTGGCCGTGAGTGTGGAATGCAAGAATAAAAAGGGCAGACTAGAAAGAGTAGTAATGGTTGTTGTGTATATGACTGTAGAGGGTGAAAGCGCAGTAAGGGAAAACAGGGGAAAGTACAATATTCTTAGAAAAGTTGTGAGGGAGCTTGCAGGAGAGAGTGATTAATTGTTATGGGTGATATGAATTCACATACAGTTATGTTAGGTGAACGTATATAAATCGGAATGGAGAAATGCTAGCTGAGTTTGTAAGTGAAATGGACTTAGAGAACCTGAATGAAACTCTGGCTGAGGGACGTGTGACCTGGAGTGCAAGAAATCAGGAGTCTGCGATTGATTATGTACTGGTAAATGGGAGAATGCGTGAATGTGTGTCTCGCATGTGGATAGATGAAGAGGGAATGATTGATATTGTGTCTGATCATAATATGTTGACCGTGGAGTGGGCTGAACGGTAGAAATGAAATGAAAGAAAAGGACAGAAAGAAGTGGAGACTGAGAGATGTAGGGTGGGAAAATTTTCAGGTAGATTTGAGTGAAAGAAATTGGGAGCCAGGTAGTTTGCCCAGCAAACATCGGAAGTCCGGGCCGATACCGGCAAATAACGGAACTATGGCATAAAGGATTTTGTTTATCGGGCCAATATAAGGCCGATATAAATATTCTGCAATCGGGCCATAAGAGGCAAATGTACATCGGGCCAGTACTAAATAGCCTACATTATGCCTTTTTGTTGTAGTTCGAGTAGTGGACCGGTATATATATATATATATATATATATATATATATATATATATATATATATATATATATATATATATATATATATATATATATATATATATATATATATATATATATATATCAGGCCCCACCTGGAAGAAGCCTTGGGCCGACCATCAGGCCCCACCAGGAAGATGCCTACTGGTGTAGCAGGAAATTTTTCCCCCCTGACTGAAATTCCCCCAGGGAAAATTAGCCTAGGTTAGATTTCCCCCCGGGAAAAGCAGCCCGGGCTGTTATTCCCCCGGGGGGAATTTCAGACCGAAGATTTTTTTCCCCCTATAGGCCATTTCTCCCCCCTTACACAGCAACTATTTTAATGAGTTACATAATCAACGGTAAGTTTGACAAAATAATAGGAATTTTTTCTACATCAGAATCATATTAGTTTATGTAGTCTGGTAATTTAGTGGTACTTGTGTAGTACTAATAATGTGTTGAATTTATATGGCAGAGTACTCACCGATAGTATGTAGGCAGCACATCATAATATTAAACCATATCATCCGTCATGTTCCGTAGTTACTGATACTATTTCATTATTGTCTACGTTGGAGTCAAAAGCAGTTTCAGATAGAACAATGGTGATGCCTCATTATACTTGTCATAATCAGATTATCAGGATCATGGTAAAAAAGAAGTCTTTATTGGAGGGCTAGATAAAAAGTACTTAAAAAGCAATTAAAAATAACGGATTTTGGAGGAGTGTTCATTCATTTTATCCTTTGTCTTTTGATTGTGGGATTGGATTACACTTAAGACAACTCCATGAGGCCTTATAGTTTTGTGTTGTTCCAAGGCAGGCAGTGTGGTACCATTCAAAACATGGTTCGCACTCGACCACTTCGCGTCCATCTGCCGTAATTCCTGTACATTCTTGACATAGCCATGCCCCAGGAATGTCGTCCTCCTTTGCCTTAAGTGTTGCATGAAGCGTTGTAATTGCATCTTCATCCATATATTTGTAAACACATTTAAGTGTTTGTCTTCTCATGACAAGCATGCCAGGAAGCTTCTCTGGTTTTGTCTCTATTTCATCTTCTGTGACTTATTTTCCTTCTGCTTCCACCCTTCTGACAGCTTTCTCATCTGCAAACATGAGTAAAATTACTTTCTCTTCTGCTGGAATATGTAGGACTCCCGTTTGTTCAGGATATTGCTGCTGCTCATTCACAGATGCGTTGCACGGTTCTGCTCCAGTGATGTCATCTTCTTGCCTTAAACCGTTCGTGTCATTTTGTTTGTACACCTTTAAATTCACTATGTGGTACAAGTTTTTTAGCTCTTTATTTGATGCAACGTTTTTCAGTTTTGCGCGTCCTTTGCTTACAAGAGAAACAACTTCATACGGGCCTATGTATTTTGCTTCTAGTTTTCCTCCCATTCGGTGATTATTTTTGTTGTTTCTTAATAGTACTAATGAGCCCTCAACTATTTCATTGTATTTAGATGTATGTCTTGCATCATAGTTCTTCTTTTGTCTGTTTTGAGCTTTAGCAATATTCATAGTGATTTTTTCATCAGCTGCCTTTTTTTCTGGCAACACTCTCTCTTTAAGCCTCTGCTGTCGTTACCCTAGTTCCTGCCGCCTCATATGACTCAGTATCTAGGTAGACTGGAAGCACGGGCTTTCTCCTAAACATTGCAGTGAAAGGAGTAACACCAGTGCTGGCGTGGACCGAAGTACGATATCCGAATAGGATTCTCTTTATGTGCAAATCCCAATCGTTCTGTTTTTCATTAACACATTGGATAAGAGCTCTTTCGAGGTTTGATTAAATCTCTCCTGCAATCCATTTGTTTGTGGATGATAGGCTGAAGCAATTCTTTGATCTATCTGTAACTTGGCACATATGATATCATTCAGTTCGTTGACAAATTCTCTCCCTTGGTCGGTGATCAAGGTTTCTATACAGCCAAATTCACATATGGTGTCTAAAAAGAACTGTGCAACTTCTGCTGTAGATTTGTGTTTTAAAGATGAAGCAACTGGAAATTTCGTAAAGTAGTCGGTCATTGCTACAACGTAACAGTGTCCTCTCTGTCTGGGGCAAGGGTCCGATCAAGTCCATTCCAACCATGGAGGTATTATGGGAGGAGCCGCCATGACGTCACGAACGCGAAGCCAACGCGCTATTGGTCCGCTGTCTCCCCACCCCCCTTAGACTCAAAACATATATCAGCTGATCCAGTAGACGCATTGAAAGTGCATACAATCCCTGCCTTTTCTGAGTGTAGGTAGGAACAACCCCTCACATAACTATTGCTTAATGACACTTTCATAAGCAGGTCTGGGTGCGAGAGGGATTTAGGGGTCTGAGTGAGCTCCTGATCTCCGTCCAAGGGCACAATGCATTCATGCTAGAAATCGAGCAAATAGGGTACTGGGATTTATTTGAAGGAGCCAATAGAAGGAGCAATAGAAGCGCCGAAGTCTTCCTCAAACTATATTTAGTATTAGTTAGACCTCATCTTGACTATGTGGTTTAGTTCTGGTCACCTGGATATCAAAGTGTTAGAATCGGTGCAGAGGAGGATAACGAAGATGATTCAGAGGTTGAGAAACTTGCCATACGAGGAAAGACTCAAACAGTTAAACTTGCATTCTCTAGAAAGGCGAAGGGTGCGTGGAGACATGATCGAGGTTTATAAATGGATGAAGGGCTTTAATAAGGGGGATAATTATAAGGTTTTGTTGGTAAGAGAACCGGGTAGGACACGAAGTAATGGGTTTAAACTGGATAAATTCAGATTCAACAGGGACATAGGCAAAAATTGGTTTACTAACAGAGTGGTTGGTGGATGAGTGGAACAGGTTTGCAGTCACGTGCTGATTGCCAATACAGTTGTCACATTAATAAATAGATTAGATAAATTCATGGACAGCGATATTAGGTGGGGTTAGATACACGGGAGCTTAGATTCAAAGGAGCTGCCTTGTACAGGCCTACCGACCTCTTGCAGACTCCTACGTTCTTATGTTCATATGTTCATATGGCTGCACGAAAAGGGAACGTAGTGGTTCTACATCATTTCACAGGTGAGTTGAGAACTGTATAATCAGATAGGGCTACAAATGATAGAAATCTGCAGTTCTGTTGTACACTGACATTGAGATTACCAGGTGGCTGCCAGGGTACCTGTCCTCGACCCGGGCTGAGCTGTATGCCATACTTGAGGCTCGCCACACTGTAGCAGCTTTCCGCAAAGATGTATACTTGTTTGTTGATAGCCAGGCTGCATTACATGAACCTGTGTCCTCCTCCCCTACAGACTGTGATCTTGTGACTAAGTGCCTGACTGCCCTCCGTGCCCTTGAGGCCGCAGGTGCCACGGTCCACTTCACCTGGGTGCCCTCTCATGTGGGCATCCAGCTCAATGAGAAGGCAGACTGCCTTGCTCGACGAGCCCTTCAGGATGACACAGTGGACCCTGGCACTGAATATACGCTTAGCTATGTTAAGAATAGACTTAGGCATTATTCACGTGATAGCATTGCTACCCAACTCAGACACTGCTGTGACAATGGCAGCGCCAGCAGCCTCCACTATGTTAGTGTCTCCCAGCGCTGTGTTTACCCCTATGGGCGACACAGTGCCCCTCAGGATGTGGTAGCAATGCGCCTTAGGCTAGGCTATAGGTACTACTGGGAGGTTAGTAACTCCCCTGGTGTCTGCTGCACGCTCTGTGCCAGGCCGAGGGACACACACTGCAACACTGTCATGGAATGCCGGGGCCCTTTCATTGTTTTTTTTTTAAGCCACGGGACTGCCTTGACTTTAAATTGATAATAGATCTACATTAAATATATAGGAAAATTTTATGTACTTTTCATAACTCAAGCCATCAATTCTTTTTTTAATTTTTCGTCTAGATGCAAAAACAAGTGGTAAATTCCCTTAGTTCCGCCCAGGAGATCGCAATGTTTTGGGTCTATCTGCCGATTGTAAGCTCCGCCCACAGACTCTGTAAGCTCCGCCCACTGGCTTCACTCGCCTGTATGGGGACGACGCGGGAAGGCGCCTCCTGTTATAATACCTCCATGATTCCAACCTGAGACCAAACTTTTTCAGGAACAGACGCTGGATGTAACTCTGGAGCTTGCATTGCATTACTTGCTCTCTGGCACTTGTCACATTTAAAAACATAATCACTAACAAGTTCTTTGATGCCCTTAAAATAATAGTTAGCAGTAATTTTTCCAATTGTCTTATCCCTTCCCATATGTGCACCACCAAACCCTTCATGACAACCTTGGATAACTCGGCTCACTTCCGTTTTCATCAACACTTGACGTAACTGAACTTCATTATTTATTTTTCGTTTATGCATTAAATATCCATCTTTAACACAAAAGGGTTCGCACTTTTTTCTAATATCACGCTTTTCGTCTTTGTTTAGTCCATCAGGATACTTCCCGCTATCCAGATATTGGTAGTATGTGTGGTAAGTGAGCTCCTCCATATTCTGACGCAGCTGTTTCCACTGCCACTGCTCGGACAACTGTGAGGCATGTTGGCGCCAAGACTAGAAGGAAAACAGCTAAAAAGAGAGCGATTGTGAGAGCCCTAGTGATGGTAGTTTTGTCGTGATGATAATTATCCTGTGTGGCAGGCTGTAGTTGCTACACGTCGCCATAGCCATACGCTTATAACAGCAGTGGGGTTGGGGGAATCTTGGCCCAGAGGGGGGAATATTATCCTGGGACAAAATTCCCCCAGGGGGATATATATCCTGGGCCATATTTCCCCCGGGGGGAATTTCAGACAGGAGGAAAAACAGACCATTACACCGGTACCGGTACCGGTACCCGAAGGAGTTTTTTTTTCTTAATGACTTCTGATGAAATTCCCAAATAAATTTCCTGTAAAGAAAACTCTCTCTCTCTCCTTCAACTTAATATCAACTAGAGTAGAAATGCAACGTTTAGGGGCCTTCTGATTAATGTAAAATCACTTAGGTTTAAGGACAGACCACCTAGTCTGGACCATGGGGTCTGTGTGGTCTGATTTTCTATGTAAATCTCTCTCTCTCTCTCTCTCTCTCTCTCTCTCTCTCTCTCTCTCTCTCTCTCTCTCTCTCTCTCTGAATGAAGTGAATATTTATTTTTTCGAAAAAAAAATAGCATGTATAGTTATTATGGATGTACTCGATCATAGTTTAATAACAATAACAATATGTATTAGTGTTTTCTAAAGACTCGTGGGACTCACTGACTTTTAATCCAAGGCTTCGTTTTCTTTTTACTTGCCACTGTTAAATTCGTATGACTCGTTAACTTTTAGAGAGAGAGAGAGAGAGAGAGAGATCATATTTATCCAATAAAGCATTAACGAAAAAAGAGTTTGAATCCCTTGGCGAGAGTTTTTGGCTATAAAGAATTGTATGATGGATTATATAAGATGATTAAATATTGGAGGTGTAGTAGGCGAGAGAGAGAGAGAGAGAGAGAGAGAGAGAGAGAGAGAGAGAGAGAGAGAGAGAGAGAGAGAGAGAGAGAGAGAGAGAGAGAGAGAGAGAGAGAGAGAGAGAGAGAGAGATCACCACTTAGTAAGTGGATATCTCGGTGATATGGGTAGTGGGTACTCGATCATAGTCTAATAACAATAACAATATTTATTAGCAACCTAAAAAAGAAAAAGAATCGGACATGAAGAATTATCCAGTAATTTCAATAAATAAATCAAATAATAAAATAATGGAAACGGGAGCTGTGATGGAAACGTAAAGCAGGACAAAATGGTGGGAACTTGGGGAGACGGTCAGCGGGGCAGTGACTCATCGTCTACACACAGGGCCCATACCACATGGAGGCGGGCGAGCGCCGAGCGTCACTAAGATCCTAACAGTACCGGTACTAGCGGCAATGCGCAGTGCCGAGTGATCATTAAGCTTCACGGAACCCAAGTGATCATGAGGCTTCGCGGTACCAGGTACCGGTACCTGGTACCGGTACCCGGTATCGGTACCTGGTACCGCGAAGCCTCATGATCACTTGGGTTCCGGGAAGCAATGATCACTCGGCACTGCACATTGCCGCTAGTACCGGTACCGTTAGGATCTTAGGGCGTACTAAAACCATCCGCCAAGGTCGGCGAATGCCTGGCGAAGTTACGCTTGGCGATCGTGTCGGTGAGGAAGGCCGTACTTTAAACACCCATTTTTCTCCAGCGGTGGCGATCGCCAGTCTCGGCGACCGAAAGTGATCGCCCGCGCTAACACTCCCAAAGCCTGCTAGATGTAGCACCGTGTCGACTAAAAAGCGCGGGAAATTTGTATGGTGCATATTCATCCTTCGCATACATTATATGCTGAGTACCCGCTTTGGGTACATCAGGGTCTCCTTCGACGAAATTTATCAAAAACATGACGGTAATTACTATTTTTCGTTTCGAAATATGTACAAAAACAAAATATGAGGAATATATACATATATATGAAAAGGGCCTCTGACCCCACACCTGGGGAAAGGAATAAGGGAAAAAAGGTAGGAATCGTTCTGACGAATGATCATGAATGTGGATGTGACATGGGTGTGGGTGGGTGGATATAAAGACAACGGCTGCCCTGAGATTAGCGCCTCACCCAGTCCTCAGTGGCCTAGGGATTAGCGAGTGAAGAAAATTTATTAAGCCCTCGAGAAAAGAATGTGTGTGTACATGTCTGTGTGTGTGTGTACATGTGTGTGTGTGTGTGTGTGTGTGTGTGTGTGTGTGTGTGTGTGTGTGTGTGTGTGTGTGTGTGTGTGTACATGTGTGTGTGTGTGTGTGTGTGTGTGTGTGTACATGTGTGTGTGTGTGTGTGTGTGTGTGTGTACATGTGTGTGTGTGTGTGTGTGTGTGTGTGTGTGTGTGTGTGTGTGTGTGTGTGTGTGTGTGTGTGTGTGTGTGTGTGTGTGTGTGTGTGTGTGTGTGTGTGTGTGTACATGTGTGTGTGTGTGTGTGTGTGTGTGTGTGTGTGTGTGTACATATGTGGGTGTGTACATGTAATAGATCACGAAAAGAAGTTGGCAACAGAATACTATGCCAATCTCTCAAAAGTTCATGAAAGCCAATTGGAACTAATTGCCATTCAAAAGAGGTGTGTCAAAGAATATCACGAGAAAAACTTGGCTCAACTAAAAAATCACTAATCATTTTTTTCTTCTGTTCTGAAAGACTTTCAGGATATGATTGTCGTATTAAACATCAAAATACTTTTCCAATAGATTTTATTAGTCAACCATATAAAACAGATTCCACAAAAATATAAAACTTGAAAACAAATATAACTTATTTTCCAGACTGAAAACCACATTACCTGAAGGTAGAGTAGGGTTCCACGCCTGTGTGTTTGCATGTCCTGTGTGTGTAATGGGAGTATATGCTATAGCTATGTGTGACTGTGGAGCTCAGAGCTCATTCCTGTCCAGTTGACCCTTTGAGCTTGTAGTGGGAGAGACCCATTAACCCAGCACGGGCCAGATAGTCACCCCATTTGGTATAGTGCCTGCAGCCTTTGTATTGGCTTACTCCCTCAGTTTACAAAACCCAAAAAAGATACAGACAACAGTTTACTTTTATCACTATTTGGGCAGCAAAAATTGGTCCCTGACATTTATATCATTTCATGTTATTCATTTGAAAATACATTATTTATCATGTTTGCCCTCTTCCTCTGTCCTGCATGTCTATTTTGTGCATACTCAATGAGTCTTTCCTCTTCATTTATAATATCATTGTCATAATCTTCCATATCTTCATTCCTGTCTGCCAGTGCAATGTTGTGCAAAACAGCTGCACTGCAGATTGTGGCCATGGTTGTGTCCAGGCTTGTACGCATAGGAATGGCCAGACAACGGAATCGTCGTTTCCACACTCCAAATGCTCTCTCTATTACATTACGGGTTTTAGCATGAGCCAAGTTATATCGTCCTTCATTTGGCCGTGATGGATTCCCAACAGGAGTCATAAGAAAGGGACGAAGAGGGTAGGCTGAGTCCCCTAACAAATGGCCATTGTAATCGCCAGCTTGCAACTGAGCATACAGAGAACTATTAGCAAATATTCCGCTGTCGTGGACTGATCCTGGCCATCGACATATAATATTATAAAATGTTAAGTCTGGACCACACACTGCTTGTACATTTAATGAAAAGAAGCCCTTTCTGCTTCGGTAAGTTTCTGCTTGCTGACCACCTGGACTGAGAATGGGGATGTGTGTGCAGTCTATTGCACCAATGACACCTGGGAATCCAGAGATTGCTTCAAAGTTTGTCTTGATGGACCCTAACTCATGCCTTCCAGGAATTCTTTACATACCGCTGATATAAAGCAGTAATGGCACGCACAGTACGTGAAGAGCATGAACTTACAAACTGCTGAGAGACATCCAGGCAATCTCCAATAGTTTGGTGCAGGTCACCAGTGGCCATCCATCTTAAGGTGATGAGGAGTTGAAGGTGAGGTGGTACAGGACATCCTATGGAAGGAGAGTAAATTGTTAAGGATAACCAAGAATAAATCCCATATCTTGCATTCCATTGTAATATATCATCTATATGTAGGGCAACAACTGCTAATGATTTTGATTAATGTATTTGATGACGTGGGGATATGGTATTTATTTGCTATTCACCACCCCCAAAAAATTAAGGTTATGTTTGAAACATTAAAATCAGCCATGACAACAGTTTCCAAAGGACTGGGTGCATTACTAGAGAACTTAAAGAATTACCACATGTTTAAATCATTATAGCGCAATGGTATATTATGTACACTAACCTCTTGCATCAGCTGCCTCTGGTAAATGTAAGTCAGCAAGTAAGGCCCTTGCGCTTTGCTTTGATATCCTGAACCTGGATGTAAATTCCTCTTCAGTCAAAGTCAGGAATAAATCCAAGCGATCCTTTACAATCCTTCTCGGCAGTCTGACCCTTTCCCCTGCAGCATCCTCGAGGACATCAAGCTCCTCAAAAACTTGTAAGGCTGCCATCATCTGAAGAATATACATTATATACAATGATGTAATGCTTATACAAACAAAGTATTATTGACTATTATATATGAATAATGATGTATGATGGAAAATGGACTTTGCTAGCAAGTAGTATTTATGTAATGTTATTCAAACAAAGTATTAGTGACTATTATGAGTTATGATGTATGATGGGACCTGTATGCCAAGAAATGAACTTTGACAGCAAGTAATATTTATGTAATATTAATGTGATATGCAACATATCATCAAGTAGTAGAACTAAGTGAAGAATCAATGTAATGACAATTGGTCTTGGAATATTTATGATACAGATGCTTTGGTATTGTTTTACAAGTGCACCTGCATCACGGTGAAAGACACCTATGTGCTTTATGAAGGGGGTGTAGGGCCCCTAGTTGGTTTGAAAAAAAGTTATCACGGGGATCGAGGTTAGGTTAGTTTTAGGTTTACCAATAAAGGGCGAGTGTCCTGCAGGAAATATCGATGGGTTTCACTAAATGGGAAGGGGGGGAGGGTAGAAGAGAACTAATGGTAAGCAGATTATTTCAAAACACACCAAAAACTACCCTCTAGAATATTTTCATCTGCCATAGCAAGACAGGCACACTTGTAAAATTTTAGCGATGTTTCTAGTAGTAACCCTTCATAAATTCTAGTTGGCTTACCTGGGTCTTGCTCTTGATCTAGGTTTAGGAGGGAGTGACCCCACTAGACAGTGACTACAGCCTTTATACTTGCTTGCACTCTTATGTCAATACCTGAAAATACAGGAAACAGGAAATACCTTCATCAGCTTTTGTTACATTTTGCCTATTAAATCCATCAATAATTTATAAATACACAACTGACGAATGATTCTGAATACTCATTTTGTAAATTTCATTATGAAATTATGATGAAAATAACAATTTATTAACTCATCCTGCATAAAATCAGTAATATGACTAGCCCGGGCAGGACTCAAGAATGTGGCCTTGGCACAGCTCATTATGGCTCACCTGCGGGCGTGAGACACCTTTGATGCACCTGACAGTACCGCTGCATTCATCAAAACATTCAAACAAAGCCGCAGGCTTGCATAAAATGGAAATTAACCTAATTATGTGAACGATAATACAGAGTGCACTTACCGGAGGAGGCAGGCGTCTTGAATCCTCATGGAGCGATACTACATAGTCTTGAAAAAAGATGTAAATACATCGATATTTATAAAACTTGCTTGAGTTATTGCAAAAATAAATTAGTGTGTCTTTTCTAATTCGTTCAACTTCTCATGCTACTGCAGACATAGTAAAACAATTCAAATTTATGCCTTTCGCCAGCGGGAAAGGAAGCCTCCGCCTGGACTTTCGTTCGGCGGCAAGTTCCATTACTATTTCGTCCTCAGCGCTGGCGAGGCTTAGCCCGGCGAAGCGTTCATTCCGTCTAATGGTATCAAATACTGGATCGCCCGGAGAACTCCAGTGCCAGGCCTGGCGAAAGGTTTTTAAAGTACGGCCCTAAGATCCAAACGGTACCGGTACTAGCGGCAATGCGCAGTGCCGAGTGATCATTAAGCTTCCCGGAACCCAAGTGATCATGAGGCTTCGCGGTACCAGTACCGATACCAGGTACCGGTACCTGGTGCCGCGAAGAATCGATTCCTCGCAGTACCCGGTACCGGTACCTGGTACCGCGAAGCCTCATGATCACTTGGGTTCCGGGAAGCTTAATGATCACTCGGCACTGCGCATTGCCGCTAGTACCGGTACCGTTTGGATCTTAGTGACGCTCGGCGCTCGCCCGCCTCCATGTGGGTTGGGCCCTGTGTATAGACGCTGAGTCACTGCCCCGCTGACCGTCTCCCCAAGCTCCCACCATTTTGTCCTGCTTTCCGTTTCCATCACAGCTCCCGTTTCCATTATTTTATTATTTGATTTATTTATTGGAGTTACTGGATAATTCTTCATGTCCGATTCTTTTTCTTTTTTAGGTTGCTAATAAATATTTTTATTGTTATTAGACTATGATCGAGTACACCCATAATAACTATACATGCTATTTTTTTATCGAAAAAATAAATATTAACTTCATTCAGAGAGAGAGAGAGAGAGAGAGAGAGAGAGAGAGAGAGAGAGAGATTTACATAGATTTACCTAGAAAATCAGACCACACAGACCCCATGGTCCAGACTAGGTGGTCTGTCCACCTAAGTGATTTGACATTAATCAGAAGGCTCCTAAACGTTGCATTTCTACTCTAGTTGATATTAAGTTGAAGGAGAGAGAGAGAGTTTTCTTTACAGGAAATTTATTTGGGAATTTCATCAGAAGTCATTAAGAAAAAAAAAAAAAAAAAAAACCTTCGGGTACCGGTACCGGTACCGGTACTAACGGTACCTGAGTTTTCTGTACCGGTACCACCGGTACTCAAATTAACGGTACTTGCCCATCCCTACCTTACATACTCTGACGACGCCAGCTGCTCACAGAGTTTCGTTCAGCTTTCCTGCCTTTCTTTTATATGTAGTCTTTGTTTGAACATCACACGTACGGAGCAGCACTTGCGACCACAATGGAGGAATTAGGACCAAATGGTGAGATACGACCGGTTGAACATACGGCGCCAGGAAACCATGTACCGAATGACAAAGGAAAATGGCGATTCTCCTGCTTGCAACGTGATGAAAGCACGTCCTCACACCAAAGAAATGCTGCCAAGTCATACTCACTGAACGATCTGTCTCGTAACATGGACGTTATCACGCATCACCGAATAAAAAAAACTTCTGTATATAGTGTTTTTGTGAAGTACAAAGGCTAATGTATACTCACCCCCAAAAAAAATTCCTACATGTCGTCACACCTGGGTCAAAATGGCCACTTCCAAAACTTTATTTGACAACAAAAATAACGTTACTGGAAACGCTGTGCCGAATGGCACACGGGGCACTCATGATTGATTGATAGTTTATTGTTGCAGGTAAACAACAAGGGAGAAGGGAGGAACATGCCATCCCAACCCCCAGGCAGGACAGAGTGTGATTATACAATTATTAATACATGTGTAGGGAGCACCATGAAATTAAAAAGATACAATGGTAGGAAGGAAAGCACAACAAGGGAGGGGGCAGTACCTCCCCCTGGACAATAAGACAATAAAATGTGTGGACGGAGAACATTGCCCAAGCACTAGATGGGAATGAATACAGAGATAGAGTAATACTAGTCCTTAAAGTAAAATACTGCAGAGATCACAGCCTTGTATAGCACGGCAGTAGTTCAGGCTGCCACACACGGCATCACCACCTTGGTGCAAACTGAGGGTGTTCCTTGAGGATAGCAGGGAGGACATCATGGTTCAGGAGCCAACAAATTGTCTGGGGCAGGTCAAGGCAGTCCCGTGGCTTAAACTTAGCAATGAGAGGGCATTCCATGACATAGTGATGCAGTGTGTGGCCCCTCGGCCTGGCACAGAGCGTGCAGCAGACACCAGGGGAGTTACTAACCTCCCAGTAGTACCTATAGCCTAGCCTAAGGCGCATTGCTACCACATCCTGAGGGGCACTGTGTCGCCCATAGGGGTAAACACAGCGCTGGGAGACACTAACATAGTGGAGGCTGCTGGCGCTGCCATTGTCACAGCAGTGTCTGAGTTGGGTAGCAATGCTATCACGTGAATAATGCCTAAGTCTATTCTTAACATAGCTAAGCGTATATTCAGTGCCAGGGTCCACTGTGTCATCCTGAAGGGCTCGTCGAGCAAGGCAGTCTGCCTTCTCATTGAGCTGGATGCCCACATGAGAGGGCACCCAGGTGAAGTGGACCGTGGCACCTGCGGCCTCAAGGGCACGGACGGCAGTCAGGCACTTAGCTACAAGATCACAGTCGGCAGGGGAGGAGGACACAAGTTCATGCAATGCAGCCTGGCTATCAACAAACAAGTAGACATTTTCGTGCAAAGCTGCTACAGTGTGGAGAGCCTCAAGGATGGCATACAGCTCAGCCCGGGTCGAGGACAGGTACCCCGGCAGCCGCCTGGTAACCTCAATGTCAGTGTACTGGGTGGGGGAAGCGTAATCCCGGATAAACACGCCACAGCCCGACCTGCTGCCATCTACGGAGCCATCACAGTACACATGGACAGCCCGAACACGGGGGTACTTGGACAGTTTGACCATGAAGTGATCCTGGAGGACACGGGGAAGCCAATCACGTTTAGGGAAAGGTAGTTGTTCAACGTCTACACTGACACGATAGGGAGGCCAGGCAGGTGGGGCCGGGGAGTAAACTAGGCCTAAGCACGCTTCTAACACACCAGTCTCTGCTAACATGAGATAAATTTTCCTAAGGTAGGAGGTAACAGGAGCCCTGGAGTCACGGTGCAGAGTTACCAGTGCCTGGTGAAGGGGCACTGCACCAGCACGAAGCAGGCGGCTGACGGTGCGACAAGTAATTTCCCAGATTCTGTCCACAACACGAGGCAGATTCAGTTCTGCCCTCATGACCTCAAGTTTTGCAGTTCTGGGGCACCCCAGAATGAGGCGCATGGCCTCATTTTGAATAAGTTCCAAGGGGTGAAGTTGTGCCGCACTAAACTGTACCAAAACAGGGGCAGCATAATCAATGAGGGACCTGACGACAGAAAGGTAAAACATCCTGAGGACAGGGATGCCGACTCCAAGGCCCCTGTTAGCCAAAACCTTAAGAGGAGCTAACCTAGGAAGGCAGATGTTCTGAACATGAGTGACGCTCTGCACAGATTTCTGGAAGCTGACAGGGGCGCCTAAGTACTTGTATGTAGGAACTCTAGCTAAAGGAGTGCCATTAATGCTGGGCAGATGAGAAACTCTCCTCCCACTGGCTTGAAATTTCGTCTTAGTTCATTGATGACAAGGCCCATTGGTTCACACAGCGCTGACAGCTGCTCCAAAGCTAAACTGAGAAGAGCAGGACTGCTGCATTGCACAAGGATGTCATCTGCATAGATAATGACCTGAGTATTGCCCGGAAAGGGCCACCGAGCAATTTTGTCCATTAAAATGTTAAAAAGCATGGGGCTGAGGACACCCCCTTGCGGTGTGCCCAGCTCAAACACTTCCTCCGTGGAGGTAGCACCCTGGAAGACCACTTGCGCCCTCCTACCATACAAATAGTCCCTGATCCAGCTTAAGAGTCTTCCACGGACACCCTGCAGAGTGAGTTCCTCCATTATGACATCCTTGTTGGCCCTATCAAAGGCCCCTTTTAAGTCCACAAAAGCGCGACAATTTACGTCTGGATTACTAAGGCACTTAAGAAAACAGTCACTTGTGGAACGGCCCTTCATAAACCCATGTAAGTTTGGGGAGAGCCGGTCCCCCAGCTTATAGAGAAGTCTGTTCAAGATCACCCGCTCTAACAGTTTACACACACAGCTCGTCAGGGAGATAGGGCGAAAGGTGCCATCACCCTTGGGGATGGGAACGATCAATGCAGCTTTCCACGGAGGGGGGAGGCAACCTGCGGCAAACGACATGTTGAACAGGTCAAGCAGGGGGTTGTCGCCTTGCACAACGAGTAAGGCATTAAGAATGTCGTAAGTCAACCCGTCGTGGCCCGGGGCTGTCGACTTGCCATGTTTGACGGCAAGAAGGAGTTCATCGTGGGTAATGGGGACACATGTGTCATCCAGAAGTGTGACGTGGTGCTGAACGAGGGCCATCCGCCGCTCCCTGTGGCGGGCAAGTTCGGCCTGGTGTTGTGCAGGGAGACCACCAAGGGAGGAGGCCCTCTGCCACTGGCGCATCAGGTCCTGGGCCCGGCCCACAGGGTCAGGGTCACTCACCAGCCGTTTGGTCCTCCCTCTCACCCTGTTGACATGGTGCCAAACCTCCCGCAGGGAGCGGGTCTTGCGCACGCTGGCAAGGAAGGCGACCCAGTGTCGTGACCGGGCCTCTTGTCTGAGTTCAGTGAGGTGGCGCGCCACAGCGATCATGGCATCGCGGGCAGCCCGATCGGCGGGGTCCTGCTGCCAGCGCCGCTGGTACGAGGCAAGGGTCCGCTGACAGTTGGAGACAGCCGGGTCCGAGGCGTAGGTCTGCAGGCGGCGCTTGGCGGGCCTTGGAGGGGCCCTGCCAGCTGCAACAAAACTCTCGACGGTGTCCAGCAGGCCGTGGTACAGCGAGGCGGCGTCGGTAAAGGATCCCTTCACAGTATGGTACCACGCCCCGACTTCGGCAACGAGGCGCGGCATCCGGGCAGCAGGGACAGCCAACCGCTTCCGGGACACAGCAGGGGCAGGCTGGATCGGGATGGTCGTCTCCAGGGCAAAGTGGTCACTCAGCAAACACCTGGAAATAAGGGTCTGGGCAGTAAAAGCTGGCATGTTAAAAAGAGTGACATAGTCTAACCTGCCCCCCTGAACATGTGTGGGCACATTATCCCCCGTGAGGACAGCCGTCTCGGAGGCATCAAGGAAGGCCTTCCAGCGGACACCATTGACATTATTGGTGCGGTGACTACCAAGATCTCGGTGGCGTGAGTTAAGATCCCCCACAAGAACAGTCGGCTCCTCATGAACATAATCAGGAAAGTTAGCAAGATTTAAAGCCCCCGCATGAACATACGTGTTAACAAAAAATAGGGTTTCACCCATATGGAGTAAAGAAACAGTGATATATTCAATGCCCTCATTAATACCCATGTCCTCAAAAACTATCGCCGTCCCCTGTCTGACATACGTAGCCATCCCCTGGGTACTGCCTGCTGCGCCATCTAAGACATATAAATCATACCCCCTCAGGTCCGACACCCGTGGCCCAACCTCCTGAAGAGCAACGATATCTGGCCTATGAGTGATGGCATAGGAGTGAAGGTCAGTGAAGCGGGCATGTAGCCCGTTGACATTCCAAGTTAAGAGGCGGACACACTCACTGGTCAGGAGGGGGTGGTTGCCGGTCAAGGAGTGGGGTGATCCGATGATGGAGCTCAGCCACCTGCTGAGTCAGGGAAGCAAACTGCGCCAGCAGCACCTGGAGTGTGGCCTCCCACTGCAGTGGAGGATCAGCAGGTGAAGGTGAAGGACCCGTCTGGCCATGGCGAGGTTCGGCCGTTCCCTCGGCAGCTGCAGTCACCACAGCCGGTGGGGTTGCAGGGGTGTTCTGCATCTGGCCCGCAGGGGGAGCCACACTGTCCCCACTATCGGCGTCCATGGCCTCACCAGCAGACAGCAGGGCAGGGCACGGGGCCGGGGCTGAAGCTGGAGCAGGGGCCGGGATGGAGGAAAGCTCACGCACAGGCGGGGGCGTGGAGACTCGCTGCTCCAAGGCCGCCACCCTGGAGATCGTTGCAGCTAGCGTCTCCTGCAGCTGGGTGACTGCAGCGAGGATCTGATGGAGGACAGGGGTCGACCCATCGACAGCGGGGGGACTGGCAGCCGGCACAGGGGGGACGGTAGGCTGTGGCTGGGGTGCCGGAGCAGGAGCCTGGCGAGGCACAGGGGTGGCAGTGGGTGAGGCTGGGGCAGCAGGGGCGGACGAGCCCGGCAGGGGCGGAAACTCGGACGTTGTGGGAGCCCCCCGGGCCCAGGCCGAAGACTGAGGGAGAGGAGCAGGGCGGAACACAACCCTAGGGCGGCCTTGCTGAGGGTGGTGGTCAGGCGCCGCGACCCGAGATGGTTTAGGCTTCATCGGGCAGGAGTGGTAGTGGGCGTTATGCTCACCACCACAGTTGCAGCACTTACGGGGGACGGGTGTGCCCGCCTGGATCTTCTGGAGGCACAGAGCTGATTTGTGCGTGCCCGCACAATACCGGCACCGAGGGGCCGATCTGCAGCGCCACTCCTGATGGCCCCACCGGCAACAGTGGCGACAGATGTCGGGCTCCGCCGTGTAGGGCTCCACAGCCTTACGACCCACCCCGAGGAGGTGCACCTCTGTCGGGACGTGGCCAACCACCGCTCCAAGAAGCTGCGGGCGAGGGGCCGTGCCCGCATACCTGCGCTTTATCCACAGAAAGTTGTCTGGGGTCTCAATGAGGTTGGCATTCATGTAGAGCGGCACATTGTGGATGATGACAGTGTGCTGCCGCTCCGCTGCATTTTCGACCAAAACGACGTCGAGGAACCCCTCAGTGAGGAGCCGCTTGTAGAAGGCGACGTCGTCCCTGACCGTGAGATAAGATCGGAGCCTACCCTCCTTGAAGAGCGGCTCCAACTCACCGTGCTGCTTCAGTAGAGATGCAAACCACGTGTATTGCTGGGCTGGTGTCAGCCCGGCCTCGGCGGGGAAGTCTAGGCGGCGGCGGGTGGGTTGGCGCGGGGCCGCGGCTGGGTGCGTGTCCTCCAGGGGCACCTCGATCACCGTCGACCAGGACAGTTTCAGAGCTACCAGACTGCACACCCTCCATGGGTGCGGTGGCAGCTTTAACAGGAGAGGCAGGGGGGGAGAGGCAGCCAGGATTATCCGGCTTGAGCCGCTTGCTAGCGCTGGCCACGTGGTCCTCCGAACAAAGGCGAGGGTCAAGTTCGGCAGAGTCGGCCATCTCTTCAGTCTCCTCAGACCACAGGCGCCGTTCCTCAGGGGCAGGACACTGCCCGGAAGCCGCCGAGTAGGGATGGTCGGTAGCCATGTCCTCTAGACACCGTTTAATCCGTGGAAGGCAGGGCATCCACGGACGGAGCACAGGACAACGCACGTCTACACAGCGCGGCCGTGTAGACGAGACTCCTGAATCTAGGTACACAGAAAAAATAAAGAATCAAGAAGGACCTAAGAAGATGTGCAAAGAGGAGATTTGATTGATTGATAGTTTATTGTTGCAGATAAACAAGAGGAGAAGGGAAAAGAAGAAAACAGGGAAATAAAATAAAGAAATGGGAAAATAGGTCAATCGGAAAGGATAAAATCGGAAAGTCTGAATATAGGGAGACAGAAAAGTGAAACAATCAAGAAGGAGCCAAGAAGCTATAAAGGAAGGAGAAGAAGAAGAGGAGGAGGAAGCAAACAAGTCCCCTGTGACATCAAGATCAAGGTCGAGGTCCGCCGCGTGCCCTGAAGTGCCCTGGCAGTGTTTCTCGTGGAGGAGGAGGAGCCCCTCGGCGTGCAGGCCCCCAGGGTGAGTGTGCGGGTGGTGGAGGGCCAGGGTGTGGACGGGCTACACTTGGGACAGGAAGGAGGGGAGGGCCAGGGTGTGGACGGGCTACACTTGGGACAGGAAGGAGGGGAGGGCCAGGGTGTGGACGGGCTACACTTGGGACAGGAAGGAGGGGAGGGCCAGGGTGTGGACGGGCTACACTTGGGACAGGAAGGAGGGGAGGGCCAGGGTGTGGACGGGCTGTACTTGGGACAGGAAGGAGGGGAGGGCCAGGGTGTGGACGGGCTACACTTGGGACAGGAAGGTGTGGACGGGCTACACTTGGGACAGGAAGGAGGGGAGGGCCAGGGTGTGGACGGGCTACACTTGGGACAGGAAGGAGGGGAGGGACAGGGTGTGGATGGGCTACACTTGGGACAGGAAGGAGGGGAGGGCCAGGGTGTGGACGGGCTACACTTGGGACAGGAAGGAGGGTAGGGCCAGGGTGTGGACGGGCTACACTTGGGACAGGAAGGAGGGGAGGGCCAGGGTGTGGATGGGCTACACTTGGGACAGGAATGAGGGGAGGGCCAGGGTGTGGACGGGCTACACTTGGGACAGGAAGGAGGGGAGGGCCAGGGTGTGGATGGGCTACACTTGGGACAGGAAGGAGGGGAGGGCCAGGGTGTGGATGGGCTACACTTGGGACAGGAAGGAGGTATTATTCTAGTGTTTGCCCATACTCACCCCTCGCAACCAAAATTGGCTAGGGGGCCATTGAGACTTCGGGGAATGCGGTGGTAAACATGAAATGCGTCGCAAATGCATATTTTTTGAGTTATGAGGGGTTGAAAAATACCCTAGATGTAGGGAAATTCCTTACAATTACTTAGATGTAGGGAAATTTCATACATTCCAGGTTTTTTTAAACAACGTACGGAAACCACGCAAGGTAATTATTGAAAATCACTCCACCTCGAAAATACGATATTACGCCTCCATATTGTACTTAAGGGCATATTATACATACGGACGATGTGTTTACATGGCGACGCCATTGCAATATGAGCAGCGTTGCCAACGATCTGGTTAGCAATGATACGCTAGGTGAGACCAGGTCCACCACGCATGGTTATTTTTTTTTTAGAACACGCACCTTTACCTAATACTATTACTGATGGTACGCTTAGTTAGCCATTAGTCCACGCATGTGAGACTAGGTCCACCACGCGTGGTTATTTTTTTTTTTAGAACACGCATCTTTAAGAGGGGGGAGCCCTGGGGGGGCACAGCCCCCCCCTGGTTAGCAGGGGGGTCGTTAGCAGGTCATAAAGTTCGGTTGGAGTAGTTTAAATATGATCCCCCACAAAAATACCCCGAGTTCACGCAGGTCCCCGAAGATCATTGGGGGAAGGGGATTAATTCGGCTTCTTTACTTTTAAGTACTTTTTTTTTTACTATGATATATGGAGGCGTATTATCGTATTCTGGAGGCGCGGAGTCAATATCCACAATCACCTTGTATACTGGGAATATGAGCCCGTGAAGCAGATTCAAAATCCGGTCAGTAAGGATTCACGTGTTCGAACAGCTCGGGCAAGAGGTTCGAGAGCCTGCACTTCCTGCACAAGCCGCAGTAGTGTTAAAGGCGCGGTGTTGGATGGATCCCGGCTAGCCGGTGGTTTTACTTGTGTCAGCGATAAACAATGAAGATACACTGTGTTTGGTGCCACGGACTCTACTTGGAGGACAGAAACCTTGCGATGAGGTGACAACCTACTAGTGAGAGGGCATGAGTGTGGTGGAGGCGGTTTATGTGAGCACAGATGGCCGCCGGTGCCACGCCAGATGGTGAGGTGAGCATTGTTTGGTGGGTTCACTACGCTTCTCTCCCATAACAAGCTTGGGGATCCACTGAGTGCGTGGTTTTCATATGGGAAACACTAAATTCATCGCAAACGCTTATTTTAGTGGTGGTGGGTGGAAAAATTCCCTAAATTTAGGGAACTTCCCTAGATCTAAGGAGTTTTTATCCCCTCCCTCCCTCCCACTAAAAAATACGCGAATGTGACGGACTTCGTGTCCCCCACCCGAAACCCTGCATTCCCACCAGGTCCTCAGGCTTGTATGGGGGGGAGGGGGGAGTATGGGCAAACACTAGAATTTTACCCAGGAAGGAGGGGAGGGCCAGGGTGTCGATGGGCTACACTTGGGACAGGAAGGAGGGGAGGGCCAGGGTGTGGACGGGCTACACTTGGGACAGGAAGGAGGGGAGGGCCAGGGTGTGGATGGGCTACACTTGGGACAGGAAGGAGGGGCTTGAGGGCCAGGGTGTGGACGGGCTACACTTGGGACAGGAAGGAGGCGAGGGGAGGGCCAGGGTGTGGACGGGCTGTACTTGGGACAGGAAGGCGCGTGGAGGGCCAGGGTGTGGACGGGCTGTAATTGGGACAGGAAGGAGGGGAGGGCCAGGGTGTGGACGGGCTGTAATTGGGACAGGAAGGAGCGGAGGGCCAGGGTGTGGACGGCTACACCTGGGACAGGAAGGAGGGGAGGGCCAGGGTGTGGACGGGTACACTTGGGACAGGAAGGAGGGGAGGGCCAGGGTGTGGACGGGCTGTAATTGGGACAGGAAGGAGGGGAGGGCCAGGGTGTGGACGGGCTACACTTGGGACAGGAAGGAGCGGAGGGCCAGGGTGTGGACGGGCTGTACTTGGGACAGGAAGGAGGGGAGGGCCAGGGTGTGGATGGGTACACTTGGGACAGGAAGGAGTGGAGGGCCAGGGTGTGGACGGGTACACTTGGGACATGAATGAGGGGAGAGCCAGGGTGTGGACGGGTACACTTGGGACAGGAAGGAGGGGAGGGCCAGGGTGTGGACGGGTACACTTGGGACAGGAAGGAGGGGAGGGCCAGGGTGTGGACGGGTACACTTGGGACAGGAAGGAGCGGAGGGCCAGGGTGTGGACGGGCCACGCGTGTGTAGGGTTGCCACCCTGACCTCAGGAAAATACCAACATCTTACTCTCCAATACGGAACTAACTGTATTTTAAGTTATGGGTCTTGTCTTGTTGCAGTGTAGGTGATGTTCACTTTGGGCGACTTGGGAGTCCACCGCCCCAACACTGTGCCCTACTCCTAGGGCCGCTTTCACTTTATTTGTTTTGATCGTTACCAATGGCGGTGATCAACGCATAGTTTTCCACGTGAAACTGGCCTATGGGGTAGTGGTAGAGGAGGTGAGAGGTGTTGAGAGTGTGTGGTAAGGTGCGGGGCTGGGCTCACCCCGCAGGAGTTTTTTTTTTTTTTTATGTGGCTTATGGCGCTGGTAAACTATCCATCTGAGCCTAATGGTCGGCCCCGAGCCTGTCATGGCGCAGGCAACTGTTTATAGTGGTGCCATTATAATTGGGTCATGCTGCCCCCCGGAGCTCACTTTTTTTCCTCCTTTACTCCCTTGTTATCTCAAAATACGTACCTTGGAAAAAGAAAGGAAACAGAAAGAGAGAACGGGTCATTTTAAAGCCACAGATGAAGCCTTACGATTGGCTGAGCTCTGAAAACACGCTTGTGATTCGCTGGGAGTCCAATGACGTCATCGCCGGCGCTCACCCAATCAGCGGCCTCACGGCCTTATTAACCCGTAGGCCGTAGACCGTAGGGTTGCGCTATGCCACCACCGCCTACAATTAGCTCGAATTAGGCGTTTTATGGTGAGCCCTTTTTAGGGTCCACCGTACCACAGCCACGACTCGTGAAAGCCTAAAAAAGGGTCTGCCCATGTTCTCGGGTTAAGGAGGGCGCCCGGGGGGGTCCCTCCTGGGCACACAGTATGTCCTATGGCTTTGAAATTTTAGTATGTTGTTTGTTGGTGTAAGTGTATGACATTCTGTGAATTTTGTGAAATTTGGGTGAATGTGTAGAGGAGACTCAAACAAAGCATAAAATCTTATTTTTGTTTCACAGACTTTAGTTGAAAAAAAAATACCATAGAAACTTTGTGTATAGATCTACATTTCTCATTTTTTAATTTTTTTCATTTTTTGTTCTGGCTTAAAAAAAAATTGAAATTCATTTTCACTAATAATTTCCTCCACTTTCTCTCCCGTTTTCTTTTTACATTTAAAAAAAATGTACAAAATGAGAAAAATTGCCGTTTAGTTGTAGATTATATTGATACCTTACAAAAGACTGTCAGACGTTTTGTCGATTTTTTAAAAATTTTTGAAGTGTAAAAAACAAATTTTCAAGATTTTGGCTCCTTGAGATTTTTTTTTCCATTTCATGTGTCTTGCCATTTGTATTCATTTGATTGTCATGAAATGTTCACATATGATTGTTTATACCTTGTTCACTTACTGGGCCGCCAGTGTGCTGAGCAGATGTTTCACTTGTTGCATATTGGTACATCTGTGGCCCGAATAGCCCTTTCTATAAACTTTTACAAACATGAGTATATAAACAATTTGTGGGTAAATTTGTATTTATTATGACTGCAGATGTGTTGCAATGGTACCAGGTAATAAGTTCAAAATGATAAGGTAATAAATATATAGCTATGTAAAGGCATCCAAAATACTTTTAAAGTTTGGTGACATTTTGCTTCCAAATATAAGCATTTCATTATGTAATAGTAATCAACTGTAGAGGCAAATGCCCCTCATGTCAAACAACGTAAAAAAAAAAAATCCTAATACATGAAAATCTTGCTTTCATAACAAAAAAATAATGCTCCAGATCACTACTTACTAGTACTTGGAATATTAGATTATCCCAATGTTTGATTTATTATAGTGTATTTTACTGAACTGTAGAGGGAAATACCACTCCGCAAATAACGTAAAAAAAAAAAATTCCTGATAAATTAAAATTTTGCTCATAACAGAGAAGAAAATAATGTTCCCCATCCTGCTCTTCATCTGTTTCTAACTCGTCACTTTCCTCGGAGAGCTCATCATCTGGGTCATCTGAATTGACAAAAAACCTGAATCATTTGAATCACCAGATGAGGTATCCGATCGCCCTCCTTAAAAGACGGTCGGGTTCATTTCTGTTGAAAAGGAGGGTAAAAAAACATTATTAATAGTTTTTTTATGTACAGCTCATCAAAATGTAAGATATTGTATCGACACTAACTCATATAATAATCATAAAAACTACACCAAATAGCAGAACAAGACTATATCGTCAGTGCGTCGCGAACTGGTACATATATGCGCCAACCCATACCTGGTACATTGGTGCACCAATACGCGGCAGAGGGAAAAAATATTAGTGGTCCGCGATTTGGTTTATATTTGTACCGTGGATTTTTACACTATACTACAGGCTATCCTCTCATAATGATACATAACTCCTCTCTCTGCAAAAGTCCAACGGACACTGGCGTGGTGGGCGCCGTGAAAGTTCTGCAGAGCAGGCAAGAGCGCTGAGTTGCCAAACGCGATTAATGTGTTAACAGACCTCAAAACTATCAAGCTTGCAGCTTTGGTCGCTGGATATTGTCCATTTACGTGTAGTTCTGTCTTAGTATTGTTACGAATATCGCTTCAGATTTATTTAGGTTAGTTCAAAAGACATATTTATCAATGAATATATTATTGCATTAGTTTATTATCAGTACACGCACTATTTGCCTGACCCGGTGGCCTGTGGCTTGCCTTCGGTGCACCCACCACCGCCCTGATCCCTCCCACCAACTTCAGTTTCCTTACCAGTCTTTTTTTTTTTTTCAGCACATGACTTTGTGTCCCAATGTCCACCACTGGTGTTAGTGTTGAAGTGAGGCATCGAGACAGTTGCTGTGGTCAGTACTTGTTCCGTCCCTGCTGCCGCTGACTTCAGGACTCCTTGGTGCATCCCTCGCCTTGCCTGCTCAATTGGTCACTGAGTGTGGTTTTGAAGCAACCTCGCCGCCTTCTCCAGCATCTCTGAGGTTCCTCAAGGCCAGCCAACTCCTCACATCCAGAGTAGTGTTGCAGTGGAGGCTGCAAGGCGGGACAGCAGCTGGAGTGGCTGGGATCAGCAGGAGCAGACTGCTACTGGTGTGAGGTTCAGGAGTGATAAAAAACACCACCAACACAACCACCACCAACAACAACTGCTGGCCTCTTCATCCACAAAGGGGGAAGTTTGAATTTCAGAAGTGTGAGAAGATCTGAGAATGAGAGCAAGTTTACTGACCAAAGCCAAGAGTGTGAGAAAAGACATGCAGGGAAGGATGACCTCAACAAATACACCCACACACTCTGGTGTAAGACCTCATGAAAGTCGGGAGTGTGGCAAAAGGTTTAGTAATAGGAGTAGCCCCAAACATCACACCCTTACACACACTGGTGCAAGAAACCATGAGTGTGAAGTTTGTGGGAAATGTTTCAATCAGAAGGGTCACCTCAACACACACACCCTTACACACACTGGTGAAAGAAATCATGAGTGTGAAGTTTGTGGGAAATGTTTCAGTCAGAAGGGTACCCTCAAATTACACACTCTTACACACACTGGTGAAAGAAAGCATGAGTGTGAAGTTTGTGGAAAATGTTTCAGTCGGAAGAGTAAACTCAATAGACACACCCTTACACACACTGGTGAAAGAAATCATGAGTGTGAAGTTTGTGGGAAATGTTTCAGTCAGAAGGGTACCCTCAAATTACACACTCTTACACACACTGGTGAAAGAAATCATGAGTGTGAAGTTTGTGGAAAATGTTTCAGTCAGAAGAGTACCCTCAAATTACACACTCTTACACACACTGGTGAAAGAAATCATGAGTGTGAAGTTTGTGGAAAATGTTTCAGTCACAAGGGTAACCTCAAATTACACACTCTTACACACACTGGTGAAAGAAATCATGAGTGTGAAGTTTGTGGAAAATGTTTCAGTCAGAAGGGTACCCTCAAATTACACACTCTTACACACACTGGTGAAAGAAATCAAGAGTGTGAAGTTTGTGGGAAATGTTTCAGTCACAAGGGTACCCTCAAATTACACACTCTTATACACACTGGTGAAAGAAAGCATGAGTGTGAAGTTTGTGGGAAATGTTTCAGTCGGAAGAGTAACCTCAAATTACACACTCTTACACACACTGGTGAAAGAAATCATGAGTGTGAAGTTTGTGGGAAATGTTTCAGTCAGAAGGGTAACCTCAAATTACACCTTGTTACACACACTGATGCAAGAAGTCATGAGTGTGAAGTTTGTGGGAAAAGGTTCAAACTGAAGAGTATATTGGACAGGCACGTCTTCAGACACTCTGGTCATAAAGGGTTCAAGTGCGATGTTTGTGGGAAACGTTTCATGACTAAGAGTGAGATTGTCAGGCACATGAAGGTCCACTTCTCCTGAGGTGCTGTGCTGATTCAGTTCTGCTGTGTGTGTGAGTGCAAGTGTTTGTTGTGGTGGTGTTACAGGGCTGTGTGTAGCACAGAGAACAGAAAATATTCATCTGTTGGAACAAATGGTGACTGTGACGGCATGATCTGTTATTCACTTTCCACCCCAGGCTTCATGTGGTTGGTGGGTCCTGTGAAAGGTCTGATCTTTTTGGTGACTGTGCTGGGCTGGCTGTTGTGGCCTGGGCTTATTGGTCAAGTGTGTGTGTGTTAATAGTAATAATATAGTGTATTTGGTCTTACCAGCCGCTAAGCTAAAAATGTACACATTATAAACACATTGTAAAGAACAGTAGGTAGGGGTTCAGGGATCTAACACATCAGTGGGAGGTTGGAATGATAGTGGTGGGAGGGTTGAGTGCAGTGTGGTTGTGCCGGGGAGGGGGAGGACATCCTCTTCCAGATGGTGGCAAGGTGTTAGTCCCAAGGTGTGACATTCATGTAGGTGTGAAAGAGGGGTGACGATATGATTGAGCACATGCTACTTGAGTGATGTATGTATATAAGAGAGAAACGGGGATTATGGTAACAGTTGTGACTGAATGGAATAGGATGTTGGAGAGGGATGTAAAAAGGTTAAATGCATGCAATATTATTTCAGCTGAGGTCATTTTCAAAGCAGACAATTGTTGTCATTCAGTAGATCATGTCATTCTTAATCATCAGAAATCGTTTTCAAGACTCAATTCTGACCTGTCACATTGCGTAGATCTTGTCATTCTTAGTCAGTTGAGGTCATCTTGAAGCCAACAATTCTTGTTTCATAGTTCAATTCTTGTCATTTTCCTCTTTTGTTCCTCAGATATATTTTTCAAATTAATATCATATTTATTCCCATTTATTTCATTTTGGGAGCAGGCATTAAGGCCAGGTTATGTTAGGTTACCTTATATTTAGTTTAATTAGGTCAGATCAGGTTAGGTTACATTTAATTTGATTAGGGTAGTTAGTTTTAATTGTGTTCAATGAATGTGTAATATGCTTCAGTTATATAATGTGTACTCGCCATTGCCAATGGAGCTTGGGAATAATAACACATGACTTAGTCATTGACTTTTTTTTATTGGATTAACCTGCAGTTTGAGTATTACAGCTTGATGTAGCACGTAACAGCTGATACAGCACAACAAATAAGTAATTACTGAGAAATCATCTATACAGGAAGGTAGTTGGTGTGGAAGAGAAATGGCTACTAACTCTGCCCTGTGCACAGTGGGTGATAAGTGGAGCCACAAAGAGATGCTCAGGGCTGAGAAATGTAAATCCAGTAGTGGTTCATGACAGGTGACCAGTTTGTGAAAGACGGTACAGGAAACGGAGGAAATAGGTAACTGGAACTGTGTGGCAAAGCAGAAGGGAGGAAAGGACCTGCAGAAGCCACTGCCTCAACAGACTATTGGAAATGGTTTGACTATAGTAAGTCTGCTGGTCAACAGAAAACTATTCTTAATGTCGTGCCTGGCATGGGCACTCCTTAATAATGTTGGTTAATTATACCTCAAAGTAGAATTAATTGTTGATCACTTAAAGCAGAGAGTAAAATTAGTAGTTCATTTACCAAGTCTAATAAGGCACCGTTATCGCACACAGGATTATCATCTGCCAAATAATATGGGTAGCGTGACTTTAACACTATTACTTAAGGTAAATATATTTGTTTAGAGATTCTGATGATGAACTAAGGATCAAGGGACAGGATTCAGCCATACAAGACTAAATTGTCGCTCATAACACTTAGAACTTAGTCTAATTATAAACTAACATGTAAACACAAGAAACAAGTAGCACCAACACACGAAGAAAACCTATTGTTATGCCGGACGTGTTACTTGGGTTCCGTGTCGCCGTCAGGAGACTCCGTGGGAGGGAGATATGGAAACACCTTGCACAGCTTCTGTAGTTTAATATTCTTCCTTAGTTGTACAATTCACTTTTGACTCTTCACTGACCACTAGCTTACTATGACTGGGACTAACTCCTCTCGCCCTCTTCTCCTATATATACCGAACAGTACAGTCCAGAACGTTACAGTATATATTAGATTATACAAGAACATGTAGCAAAAATATGTGCGAGTTGGCAACACTTCCCGCCTGGCCGCGGGGCGCGGGCGGGCCTTGCTCCCCGCCCCTCTACTCGCTCCTCCCGGAGGCATATTTC